>NC_135716.1:35663728-35963728 GCF_964656455.1 Halichoerus grypus
GTTCATTGCTATAAGACAATTAGCAGAATCCCTAGGCTTCACCCATTAGATGCCAGCAGTAACTTCCCCTCCAGTGCAATTGTCACAACTAAAAATGCTTCCAGACATTACCAAATGTGCCCTGGGGTACAAAATTGCCCCCATTTAAGAAGCACTGCTCTAAAGTTATCATTGAAGAGAGATTAGAAGTATGCACAATACTTGTTGGGTTCAGAGATGGTACAAAATTTTATAATGTTTTAAAAATATTTGATTTACAAAAATCTAATCAACACATCTTATTTCTCCCCACCACCAAAAAAAGTGCTTAGTTAAGCAAAGTACACCTATAGAAAAACAATCCTTTCTGGGGGGGGCGGGGAGGTGGGGGGGTAGCCTGGCTGACTCAATCAGTAGAGCATGACTCTTGATCTCTGGGTCATAAGTTCAAGCCCACATTTGGTGTAGAGCTTAGTCAAAAAATAAAACAGAACAAAACAAAAAAAACAACAAAAACAAAAAACACCACAATCCTTTCTTTTTTTTTTTTTTTTTTTTAAGATTTTATTTATTTGACAGAGAGACACAGCGAGAAAGGGAACACAAGCAGGGGGAATGGGAGAGGGAGAAGCAGGCTTCCCGCGGAGCAGGGAGCCCGATGTAGGGCTCGATCCCAGGACCCTGGGATCATGACCTGAGCTGAAGGCAGACGCTTAACGACTGAGCCACCCAGGCGCCCCACCACAATCCTTTCTTAAAAAGTACATGGCCCAGGGACGCCTGGGTGGCTCAGTCGTTAAGCGGCTGCCTTCGGCTCAGGTCATGATCCCAGGGTCCTGGAATCGAGTCCCACATCGGGCTCCTTGCTCGGCGGGGAGCCTGCTTCTCCCTCTGCCTGCCTCTCCCCCTGCTTGTGTTCTGTCTCTCTGACAAATAAATAAATAAAATCTTAAAAAAAAAAAAAAAAAGTACATGGCCCAGGGCCACCAGGGTGGCTCACTCGGTTAAGCGGCAGACTCCTGATTTTGGCTCAGGTCACGATCTCAGGGTTGTGAGACTGAGCCCCACAGTCTGGCTCCACACTCAGCAGGGAGTCTGCTGGAGATTTTCTCCCTCTGCCCCTCCCCCCACTTGTACTCTTACACCCACTCTCTCTCTCATAAATAAGTCAATCTTTTTTTTTTTTTAATGGCCCAATTCATACTGTTGCTAGGTTTGAAAAAAAGGCAATACCATGACCAACTCAAGTTCAGCCTTGGGATTTAAATAAAATATCGAGAAGGCGATTTCTCCTATGAGGCTCCCTTTGGAACAGGAACAGAAGTTGCTCTTATAGTAGAGCAGTCCAAGAAACAAGTCTTCCTAGAATATGCCTTTGTGTTTCCTGTTGCCTCTAGCCAGTAGGCTTTCTCCAAAGAGCCATGTGTCTCGCTTGCTTACTTCGTTCAGGTATCTGTTCAAATATGTCCTCATCAGAAAGGCCTTCCAAGACCAACCTTTGAAAATTGCACCTTCCCTAATCTGGCACTCCTTATCCAGGATGGCACTTCTCACTATCAGGTATACTGTGGATTTCATTTTTCCTTGTTGACTGCCCTCTGCACCCCTAAAATGTCAGTTCCAGGTGATCAGGGATTTGTTTTATTCTCTGCTGTCTCCTTGCACCTGCGAGTAGTGCCTAGCACGAGATAGTTCTCAGTAAATATTTGTTGAATGAGCCCATGAGTGGAGGTGGTGAGTGGTGGGCAAGGAGATGCTCGTCAGATGCCAAGGAGGTCTCAAAGTGTTCCCCTGGGCTGGGGTGGGAGGGAGACTTTTCACTGCATATTGTATGGTACCTTTTGAGTTTTGAATCCTGTGAAAATAGTAGCTACTTAAAACAATTGAAATGTAAAAGAAAAACATGGTCCGTTTCCTCCTTTCACCAATGGGGCCAATAATGCCTGCCTCACCATCTCCACATTGCTGTATAGGAGTCTCGTACGCCAGAGCTGTTTTCACCATGTCTCATTTACCCTGGCTGTAAAACTGGCTTGTGTTTATTGTTTGCATAACATAAAATGACAGATTGTTTTAGATCCTCATTCCTCATTTTGAGAGCCTCTGGGTCTCTTTTAAGTCGTGCATCAGTGTTTCTTCAGTTTTTCAAGTATTTTCGGCCATATAAAGGCAAAAAAAAAAAAAAGAATAGCAAGCTATCACTGTGTGTCATCTACAATTATGAAGAGCAATTATTTCAAGCATATTATATCTACTTAACTTAATAGCTGCTTTCTGAGAAAAGAGAAGTGTAAATTCAAATTTTGTAAATCAAAGAGTTCAAATGCATCATGGAGACATTCTAAGATGATCCTGAGGTGAATATTTTTATTTTTTAAAACATGGAACAAAAATCCTTCTATGAAGCCAGTAATTATTCCTGTGGTATTGTGATTTATAATATGAAATATATATTTGGTCTTTGTCCCACGTTTCCACCACAGAGCTCCTAAAACCCTTGGAATTTCCAAAATGATGAGAGTGACAAATGTGTCTTTTGTTATGTTAATAAGGTGACTTTTGGACTGCACCTAAGGATGGGGGCTGGTTGCCAGGGGAACCAACCTAGTGATTAGAGGGTTGGAACTTTCAGTCCCATCCCCCTGACTTCCGGGGAAGGGAAGAGGGGCTGGAGTGGCCAATGATTTAATCAAGATCACACTTATGTCAGGAAGCCGCCGTAAAAACACAAAACGACAGGATTCAGAGAGCACGTGGTGAACACGTGGAGGTTTGGGGAGAGTGGCCCACTCCCAGAGGGTGTGGAAGCCCCTGATCCCTTCCTCATACCCTGCCCTATGCATTTCTGCCACCTGGCTGCTCCTGAGTTATCTCCTTTTATAATAAACTGGTGATCTAGTAAATAAAAGTATCTCTGAGTTCTGTGAGCCATTCCAGCAAGTTAACTGATCTACAATCCATTGGGCAGAAGTGCAGGTGATAACCTGGACTTGTGCCTGGCATCTGAAGATGGGGGGGAGGGAGCAGTCTTGTAGTAGGGAGCCCTTACCATATGGAAGCTGATGCTATCTTCCCATACACAGTGTCAGAATTCAGTTGAATTGTAGGATACCCAGCTGGTGGCTGAGAATTGCTTGGGGTGGGGGGGAGCTCCACACACATTAGAATTGGGTGTGGAACCGTAATCCCTTATTCTATCCTGACCCATCCTTATCATGCCCAAGCTTCACATAAACATCACATCTGGCTTCTTGAGTGGCATGATTCAAAATACAGAGGGCAGGGTAGAATTACAAAGATCCTAAAATACATCTGCCCACTCAGTGCACTTGAATTCTGGTGGGCAGGATACATGCAATGGTCGGGGCGGGGGGTGTGTGTGCAAAAATGAATAAACATATAAATGAATGAGTGACAAAACAGACAGTAGGACTGCTTTATGGCAAAGCAAAGTAGAAGTTTATTGCACAAGTCATTCCATCTTTTTGGAACTCAGGGCAAGGGGGCAAAATAATGCAGAAACATATTATGCAGAAAATAATCACTTTAGGTAAATTTGGGTAGCCTGCTAGTGTTTTGGAATGCCATAAAAGTGCAGAAGACAGACCAGCCTGACATTCAAAATTTAGAGAAGTGACAGCTCCCACTGGGGGCAAAATAACCATGGGAGGTGAGGAGGCAAGCTGGGTATGTTCAAGGCATACGAATTTGCCCAAACCAAGAACTAAGGGATAGTTCTTAGAGGCTCAGGGCCAAGCAATCTTTTCACCCACTTTTACAAAGAAGAAATAACCATCAGCACCGTCATTTTGAAATTCAAAAACAGACTCTTTAAGGAAGTGACATGCCCAGATCACCTGTGATGATATAAGGATATTGGGTGGCAAAGGACCTGTTGCTTCTTTAGAGCTTCTAGGTCCCTCTGCTCTCTGGGCAGCTCAGTGCAGCAGGAGAGAAGGAGAACAATAGCTTAGTGTCCTTCAGAATACGGCCTCAGCACCTGCTTCAACCTCTCCTCGTTCACTTAATGTTTGAGACTTCCAAAATGACAGTGTTGAGTTGGTTTGTCCCCATTTAAAATGGACAGTTTCACATCAAGCCACCTTTAGCCTACATATGGCTGCCTCGGGCTGTGGATTAATCCCCTGGCCAGCCCTATCAGTTGCAGCCAAAGAGCATGGTTAGTCAGTCAATAAAGAAGGCACGAGCCATGACAACTTATGCAGAAAATGATTAGGCTACTTTCAGTAAAAGGCAGCTGTGAGTATGATGGGAAGAAGTTATTTCCCAACCAAACTGTGTCTATTGATGGCAGGGCTGTCCTAGCCATCAGGGTTATCTGTAACCTCTCGCCTGTATATCTGACCAATCATCAAGACGTCTCAGGACTTCTCTGTCAGATTGTTCCATTCCTCCCCTCCCAGGGCAGACAGACATGCCTTGCTCAGAGCCTGCTTCAGGAAATGACTAGCTGTCCAACTGCGGGGAGTGTGATTGTCCAAGAGCCTCCAGCTGTCGGATCCTTCAGGCTCTGCCTCAGCTCCTCAAGTCAAGGTCACACTCTTCTTGGGAGGATCCCCGGCCAATAACTGAACAAGATGGTGGTGCAAAGACAGCCATTTCCCCTCAGTGCGAGCCTCCTCTAGCAAGCCCTGTCTGAGACGCCGCTCCTCACGGGGCTAGCCAACTTGGTCAAGTCTGATGGCCCTTTGACTGCTCTGTCTGCCCAGCTCTGCTTCCTCCCCTTTTCCTTGGTAGGTCTTCCCTCCCAGTAAACCTTTTGTAGGTGCCTCTTTTTTTAGCCTTTACTTCCTTAGAGAACCTAGGCTGTGACAGTGGCTCTCTTCCCTTAACCCTGAGGGTTTGTCAGATCCCACTGCAGGATGCACGGTATCGTTTGAAAAAGTCTCCCAAGATCCTGCACCCGTCCCAGTGATTCTCATATTTCCAACAGGGAACGGTGGAAAGTACCACTGACTTTTTCCTAGACAGGAGAGGTGTAAAGGAAAACAGAAATGAGATGTTCAAAACTTGAATAACCATCACGTGAAAAAAATGAAAAATGGGTACAAATGACCAGGTTTGGGTTCAGTGTTAGAATTTTTTTCTTTTTTCTTTTCTTTCTTCTTTCTTTCACTTTAAAAAAAAAATAACAATTAGAAATATTCAACAGAAGTCAAATTAGTTGCTGCCTGAGATGGGAAACTCCTGGCACTGGGCTATTCAAAAGGCTGTTTTTATCGAATGAGTGATTGGGCCACATGAATTCTAAAGTCTAGGTTCTATGATTCTAATGAGAATTCAACATTCGTCACCTGTGGCAGGTGATACAAAAAAGAAAACTGTCCTTGACTCTAATAGTTCACACAATCTAATTAGCAGGACCCTGTCTCAAGCAGATCTCATTTAAAGTTATTCTATATAAGTAGAACTGTTTACAATACCATACATTCTATACCAAATCTGTGCACTCCCCCAATATGTAAAATCGTAAAAACATACTTAAAAGCTAGAATTGAGGGGCGCTTGGGTGGTTCAGTCGTTAAGCGTCTGCCTTCGGCTCAGGTCATGGTCCCAGGGTCCTGGGATCCAGCCCCGTGTCAGGCTCCCTGCTCAGCAGGAAGCCTGCTTTTCCCTCTCCCACTCCCCCTGCTTGTGTTCCTTCTCTTGCTATGTCTCTGTCAAATAAATAAATAAAATCTTTAAAAAAAAAAAAACAAACCTAGAATTGAGCTAGACACACACACACACACACACACACACACACACACACACACACACACACACACACACACAGCTTAGAAGCAGGGAGCCTTGCTCCTGTAATTTCATCCCTCTACTACAGGTTTGGAACTTTGACCTTCAGGTCATGGAATAAGAACCTTTTATTTCTTTGAGCTTTTGCCCAGGTAGGAGCCAGATTAAAATGGAAAAGGGGAACCACTAAGAGGTTGTGTTGCAGGGGATTTTAATTTTGAAATAAAATCAAAATTGTAGTTCAAAAATTAAGATTTTAAAAAGTGCAAAGGTGAAAAAGAAAAGAGATAAGCAAAAGTTATAAGGATAATACTCAAACTTGTTTGTTTCTTTTCAATACATTAATTAAAAATTAATATTAGCAAATACCAATATTCATCCTTTACACTAATCCTTGGGAATTTTTTGATATTTTTTAGTTGAATGGAATATCAATTGGAAGAAATCAGCTTCCAGATCTTAGGCCTATAGGAGAGAAAACCTAGGTATGCTTAATAGATCACATATTGTTCAAGTTTATACATGTGAGTTTCCAAAAAATTTATAGGATAATATATGGGATGATATCTGCAAACATAGCTGAGGGCAGGTTTAAAGCAAGGTGAGTTTTAGGTTAGTTCAAGCTTAGAATACAAGTACAAATAAAGATGGGAGGCAGGAGACCGTAGTGGTTAAAATACCAGTGTCACGGGGCGCCTGGGTGGCTCAGTCGTTAAGCGTCTGCCTTCGGCTCAGGTCGTGATCCCAGGGTCCTGGGATCGAGCCCCGCATCGGGCTCCTTGCTCAGCAGGAAGCCTGCTTCTCCCTCTCCCAGTCCCCCTGCTTGTGTTCCTGCTCTCGCTGTGTCTCTCTCTGTCAAATAAATAAGTAAAATCTTTAAAAAAATAAAATAAAATAAAATAAAATACCAGTGTCAGAATCTGGCCTTGTTTGGATTCCTGTGCTGCCTCTTCCTCACTGAAGAATCTTGAGCGAGTTACTTCAATTTTGTGTGTCTCTGTTTTCTATGAAATGAGAATAAAGAAACCTACTTCATATTAGTTTTGCAAGAATTCATATATAAAGCACTTAGCACACAGCTTGGCACATGCTAAGTGGCCAGTTAATGAAAATGACCTACAACAAAATGCAACCTTAAAATAAAAACCTTATCACAATGATCACTTCTAATGTTTAAGTAGTTAACTTAAGCTATAGACTAGGAAGACTGAAACAGAATAATAGTTATTACTGATTGACCCTCTACTCTGAGCCAAGCACATTGGCAGACATTTTGTTCACAAAACACTAACTTTCATGTTATATCTGGTACTATTATTAGAGGAACAAACCGAGGATCAGAAGGTCAGAGAGGTGGCAAGTGACTCTATGCCCCAATCTCCTTACTATGCCAACTGCCTCTAAGACTTGTAATGCAATCAAATTAATCTGTAAATAAAATTATGATATTTTATTTATTTTTTAAAAGATTTTATTTATTTGTCAGAGAGAGAGAAAGAGTGAGCGCACAAGGAGGGGGAGAGGCAGGCAGAGGGAGAAGCAGGCTCCCTGCTGAGCAAGGAGCCTGATGCAGGACTCGATCCCAGAACCCTGGGATCATGACCTGCACTGAAGGCAGGCGTTTAACCGACTGAGCGACTCGGCGTCCCTAAAATTACAATGTTTTAAACAGTGTAACCAATTGCAGCTTCCACATCATTCCTGGCAGATGTCATGCAACATTTGTGGGAATATTTCCAATGATGGGAAGCTTACTGTCTTTGAGGCAGCACATTTCACTACCAAAGGGCTTGATGCCTACAGAATTCTCCTTTACTTTAGTGAAATGTGCTATAATGGTTGGTTTATAGCAGTGAAAGCAGAGGAATTGCCCTCTGTTGCAGTCAGTATGTTAACACATTTTACAGTGTGATTAACTTGTACTCCTGGGTTGGCATCATAGTTCCTATAGTGCCTGGTGGACCCTGGTCTCAAATCTACTACCAGTCTTTAATCTACTGGATTGAAATGAAAAGCAAGATGGAAGATTCCACTGTCCTCCAGCCCTCTCTAGTGCCAATACTTTCTGGATTTGTGGCACTTATTGCCATTTCTAGAAGAGGCATGCCCCAAGACACATCTTTTGCAACATAGAAAGGATTTTCAAAGTTAGAAGAAGGAATGATTACCTCTGGGAGGGGTTGGAAAAATTATTAAGAGGAGTTATTCACTAAAATGCTAAAACACTGGCTTAAAGAAGTTAATTCCTTCAACATTTAGTTAGCAGTTTGACCACCAAAATATCATGTTTACTTTAAGTCACCAAAGAATGAGCAGTAAACGCTATATTTTTTTCAGTTATTCAGTTATATATCCTTCTTTAAACAACTTAGTACTGTACATGGAAATCCAAATATATATACCAGATAAATTATAATAGTTCTCTCTCTCTCTCTTTTTGTTTTTTTTTTTAATGAGGAGCAACTTTTTGTTTTCTGAAAGAGCTAAGATCCTTTGAACCTGGGAAGAACTACTTCAAGATTCCTATGAAGGTAAGCTTCCTCAAAACACTTACTTGGTGTTTTTTAGACACATAACTAGTAAGACAAAAAAAAACAAATTAAAAATGAGAAAAAGATAAGAAGATACACAAATGGCAAGTAAACACGTGAAAAAATGCCCAACATCATTTGTCATTAGGGTAATGCATTTTATTTTATTTTATTTTTTAAATAATTTTTATTTATTTATTGAGAGAGAGAATGATAGAGAGAGAGCATGAGAGGGAGGAGGGTCAGAGGGAGAAGCAGGCTCCCTGCTGAGCAGGGAGCCCAATGCGGGACTCGATTCCAGGACTCCAGGATCATGACTTGAGCCGAAGGCAGTCGCTCAACCAACTGAGCCACCCAGGCGCCCGGGAAATGCATTTTAAAGCCACAGTGAGATAGCACCACACGCCCACTAGAGTGGCTATTATGAGAGACTGACAATACTAAATGTTGACAAAGATGTAGACCCAGAGCTCTCATACATTACTTGTGGGGATATAAAATAATACAGCCACTTTGGAAAACAGTGTGGCAATTTCTTATAAAATTAAACACATACTGGGGCGCCTGGGTGGCTCAGTTGGTTAGGCGTCTGCCCTCGGCTCAGGTCATGATCCCAGGGTCCTGGGATCGAGCCCCGCATCGGGCTCTCTGCTCAGTGGGAGCCTACTTCTCCCTCTCCCTCTGCCTGCCACTCCCCTTGCTTGTGCTCCCACTTTCTCTCTCTCTGTCAAATAAATAAATAAAATCTTAAAAAAATATTTAAAAATTAAATTAAATTAAACATATACTTACCATACAATCCTTCAATCCCACTCCTAGATATTTATCCAAGAGAAACAAAAGCATATGTCCATGTAAAAACTGGAATGTGTTTCCAGCAGCTTTATTCATAATAGCCAAAAACAAAAACAAAACCAAAATAGACCAACCTAATGTCCAACATCCAGTGAATGGATAGACATTTAGTATGTCCATACATGGAATACTAAACAGTAATAAAAAGAATGAATTATATAGACCCACGCTAATAATGCCCAACTGATTTTTGGCAAAGGCATAAAAGAAATTCAATGGAAGAAGGATAGCCTTTCCAAAATATAGTTCTAGATAATTGGACATCTATAGCCAAAAAAAAAAAAAAAAGAACCTCAACCTTGAGTCACAGTATCCATGACAAGTATACAGAATAGATAACCATTTTAGGGCTATTTATACCATTTTTGGTTAGGATTAGGTATGACTTAAATGACATAAACCCCAAATTAGCAGGGACTTAATTACATGGGGTTGTACTTGTTAACAACAACAACCAAAATGCGAATTAGGGATGGTACCCCGGATCCCATAAGTTGTGAAAGCCCAAGCCACTTGTGCTTTGATGTTCACTTTCCTTGGAATTCCACCTCGGTCCAGGTTGGCTGCCTTAGCTGTCCCTATGTCTACATTCTGGCCATCAGGAAAGAGAAGGGACAAAGCAGTGGTCATCCTTTTCCTTTATGGACACTTGCCATGTGAAACCTCCCCTTCTACTTCTTGGCCATCACTTAATTTACAAGGCCCACCTTGGTGAGTGGGCCATGAGAAATGTTTTTATTCCGGGTAGCACTGTGCCCAGCTGTTTATTAGAAATTGTATTGATATTACTAAGAAAAAAGGAGGAAGGTGTATTGGAGAAAAATTGCAGAGTCTCCCACAGGCCACATTTACATTTTCTTCTTCAAAGGTTCTCAAGCCTCTATCATCTTGAAAGCTCTGAACAAGAAGTACAGTTTTCCTATAAAAATCTAAAAACACCCAACACTCATTAACTGAGGTAGCATTCATGCAATAAACACAGAAATAACATAGAAATACTTTCCTTTTTTAAGAAACTGTACTAGGTGCTAAATTATTAAGATAAAGACACACTGTTAAGGGGAAAAATACCTCATTTTTAGTAGCAATTAAAAAACCCTTATTATTGGGGCACCTGGCTGGCTCTGTCAGTGGAATGTGCAACTCTTGGAGTTGTGATTTCGAGCCCAACCCATGTTGGGCATAGAGATTACTTAAAAAAAAAAAAAAAAAAACCTTATTGATGTGGCTTGAAGGTTGGGGTTTGGAGCCAACAGCCAAGAAAGAATTATTCAGATGCTTTCAGTGCAAAAAGGCGGTTTTATTAAAGCATGGGGACAGGACCCATGGGCAGAAAGAGCTGCACTGGGGTCATGAGGAGTGGCCCATTATATACTTCCAAGTTGGGAGGGGGTTAGGGATAGCACAGCCCTCCAAGATATTTTGGAAACAAGGTTTCCAGGATCCTGAGGGGGCTAGCTATTGTTAGGAAAAGGTCATTTATTACTGTTTAGTAAACCTTCATCATGAGACCCTTCAGATGTATATCAGTGGGCCATATGCTTAAAGGATGATTCCTAACATGTATCGTGGGGGTAGAGATAAAGGAAGTTTCCAAAGGAATTTTTAAAGATTTTATTTTTTTGTTTGTTTGTTTGTTTATTTGAGTAAGAGAGAGAACATGAGTGAGCGGGGGGGGGGGGGGGCGGGGGGGTAGAGAGAGAGAGAGCGAAGCAGAGTCATCACTGAGCATGGAGCCTGACACAGGGCTTGATCTCGCGACCGTGAGATCATGACCTGAGCCTAATTCAAGAGTCGTCGCTGAGCATGAAGCCTGACACGGGGCTTGATCTCGCGACCCTGAGATCATGACCTGAGCCGAAATCAAGAGTCTGACGCTTAACCGACTAAGCTACCCAGGCACCCCTCCAAAGGAATTTTTATGTGTTAAAGAAGACTTACAGGATTCTGGGGGTTGGGCTAAGATTGTCTTTTGCCCTTAGCAAAGTGTCAACATCAAGCCAGCCGAGCTCCCAGAGTAGGGTCACCCTGCTGTTTCAAGGACTTGTCAATGGACTGTAGGCAGTAAGGAAATGTATTTTTTCTTTTGCCTTTGTTTCCCACATCATTATTATTGATATGTAGTTTTTAAGTATACCTGTTTTTTTTTAAGTTCTATAGAAATGATCTAAGAAACAAGGGATTAAATTTTGGCTTTTAAAAAATATTACTTTTTATTGTTGTATATAACCCTTTGTTTATTTGGATATTTTTTCAGAAATAGACTTAAAGATGATATTTTAATTTTATTTTTTTTTAAAGATTTTATTCATTTATTTGAGGGACAGAGAGCATGCACTATCGGGGTGGAGGTGGTGGGGAGGGTAAAGGGAGACGGAGAAGCATACTCCCGGCTGCGCAAAGAGCCCTATGTAGTACTTGATCCCAGGGCCCTGGGATCGTGACCAGAGCCGAAGGCAGGTGCTTAACCAACTGAACCACCCAGGCGCCCTGATATTTGAATTTTAATAGCCCTTTAAATGTCTTGAATCTGTCCCCTGAATCAAGTAAATATTTCAAAAATGACAATGTCTCATTTATTTTCAGTATTTATACATAATTGGATTATCCAGGTCTTATCTCTCTTCTTTTATTCCTTAGCTCATTTCATCAGTAACCAAATCTCTATCAGGGTTCCTTGCAGAGAAATGAACATAAAGAAAACTTACTCAGCTTTAATGAATAGAGAAATACTTCCTGGAATTTCTGGATTTAAATAAATACTGAGAATGTGTTCATCAGTGAATTTCATTTATTCGTGTTATTATTCATATATAGTAGAATTAGTAATCTCCAAAATGCTATTCTCTTCTTATAAAAGCCCATTTATTCTTCTTTCTTCCATTCAACCAATCTTTACCAATTACTTATAAGGATATGTCTTTTCCACTAAAATGTGACTCCATTGTGGTCCAGAAGTGTCTTTTTCGTTTCCATCTTTCTACCCTCAGCATATTACATCTGGTATTTAAAGAGCTATTCAGGGGCACCTGGGTGACAGTCGGTTAGGCAGCGGACTCTTGGTCTTGGCTCAGGTCATGATCTCAGGGTTGTAAGATGGAGCCCTAAGTCAGGCTCTGCGCTCAGCATGGAGTTTGATTCCGATTCTCTCTCCCTCTCCCTCTGCCCCACCTGCTCATGCTCTCTCGCTCTCAAATAAATAAATCTTAAAAAAAAAAAAAAAAGCTATTAATTTTTTAAAAAGATTTTATTTATTTATTTTTGTGAAAGAGAGAGAGAGCACGGGTTCGGGGGGCGTGGAAGGGGTGTGGAGAGGGAGAAGCAGACTGCCCGCTGAGCTGGGAGCCTGATGCAGGACCGATCCCAGGATCCTGGGATCATGATCTGAGCCGAAGGCAGACGCTTAACCAACTGAGCCACCCAGGCACCCAAGAGCTATTCAATAAGTATCTGTTCAAGAATGAATGAAAGAATAAAAAGAATAAATGTGGTCTTTCCAGAACCCGGATCCATCGATGGTGTTCTGTTTTCCCAAAGACCGTGAAAGCTATCCACGGTCATATTGCACGTTTCACTGACATTCCAGAATTCCCTGGTCCTGATAATATTTACTTGCCCTTCTAGAAAGGCCTTTGAGAGTTTTCAGCAAAGGAGAATGGTAGGATATCATAACCAAGGCCTCATCACAGAACACGCTCTCCTTTCTGGCTATTCAGAAGACATCAGGTGCTTTCCCTGCGTTTAACATTCCCTCTATTCTTGGTCAAGTACAACACCCACTTCTCCCTGACCTCTGACTCTCAATTTACTCTAATAAAACAATCAAGCCTTTTTTTGTCAGCAGCTCAGGGTTAATTGTTCTTTCTAAAGCTTGACCTTCGTACTGTTTTTAATCCCTACCCTCTCGTATCCACAGATGCTTGCCTATCTGATATATTTTAACTTATTTATGCTGCTCGCATGCATAAGCTCTTTCTAGCTGTGCTGCTATGATAGGAAAAGTCACAAAAGGAAGGTGACCTCTTCTCACAAACTGCTTAGATAGATCTTTTAACAAATGGTGGTTTAGAGAAATAGTTATACGCCTGTGTCCTTTCCTTTCACTGGTCACTTACCAATTCAAATGTTCCTCTAGTTGTTACTTATTCTTTTTTTAATTGTTCAAGCCTGAAGGCTACTAACTATATATTAGCCTGATTGAAAAAAATCAATGTTTAACAAATAAGTGAGGCATTAACTGTATGAAAGTTAGTCATGTCAAAAACACACATCTGACTTACCCAGAATAACCATCTTATGTCCTAGAGAGGGGGTTTGGTGTAAATTTCCTATCAAGTTGCTGAAATATTGAAATATTTCAGGGATTCCTGAGGATTTCATGGCCAAGAAAGTGTGTGAACCCCTCCTAAAAATAATTTCAAGTTGAGAGCAATTGCCCCAGAGGAAGACCAGGAGAGCTAGAAAACAAAAATTCTGCTCTTAGGTCCAGGAAAAATTTTGTATCGGGTCCTGGGAAAACTGCCAGAAATTCGCATTGCCCTTGATTCCTTTTCCAGATGCCTGTTTTACTAGAGGGGGGAGTTGTTTTTTTTTTTTAAGTGTCTTCTGATATGTATGCATTCTTACTGTATTTTAAATCCGTAATGAATTCCAAATGTTCCCTTTGCTTATTCTTGGGTACTCCAGGACTGAAATACATGCCAGAAAGGAACAAATTCTTTTTCCGACCTTTTACTCCATGATTGCCACTGATCACTTCTGAATTGTAAATTATGCGCTTTTGAAACTGTGAGCTCCCAGCTGCCCTCACCTCCCCCAAGCCGTGGTCACCTGGGGACAAGCCCCACGGGTTGAGCAGATGTGGTAGTACCTGTATTTTTTCTCATTTTTCTTCGTACATATGAGTACCTCTCATATGAAATGACTCCTGAATTCCGACAAAATTCCTGGTATGTATTATAAACCAGTACCTTCGTCTTTGCACCACTAATCTCAGTGGTAACTTCCAAAAGCTGTTCTAATACTTAACACCAAATTAAAGGCTTTACCTTTGCTTTTACAAAATGTAAAACTATGATACATTAAAAAACTTAACAGGTCAAGAGAATGAGAAGACAAGCCACATACAAGAGAAAATATTTGCAAAAGACGTATCTGATCAAGGACTGTTATCCAAAAATATACAAAGAACTCTTAAAACTCAACAATGAGAAAACAAACACCCAGATTAAAACGTGGACAAAAGACTTTAACAGACACCTCACCAAAGAAGATATACAGATGGCAAATAAGCATATGATAAGATGTTCCATACTGTATTTGATCAGGGAAATGCAAATTCAAACAACAGTGAGGAAAACAACAACAACGAGATACCACTACATACCTATTAGAATGGCCAAAATCCAGAACCATGACAACACCAAATGCTGGCAAGGATGTGGAGCAACAGGAACTCTCATTCATTGCTGGAGGGAATGCAAAATAGTACAGTCTCTGTGGAAGACAGTTGGGCAGTTTCTTATAAAACTAAAAATACTTTCATTATATAATCCAGCAATGGTGTTCCTTCGTATTTCTCCAAAGTAGACGAGCTTTATTTATAATTGACAAAACCTGGAAACAAATAGATAAATAAACTGTGGTACATTCAGACAATGGAATATTATTCAGCACTAAAAAGAAATAAAAAGCTATGAAGGAAAGCCACGAAAAGACGTGGAGGAATCTTAAATGCATAATACTAAGTGAAAGAAGCCAATGTGAAAAGGCTATATACTCTATGATTGCAACTCTATGACATTCTGGAAAAGACAAAACTATGGAGACAATATAAAGATCAATGGTTGACATGGATAAGAAGGAGAGATGAATAGGTGGAACAGAGGATTTTTGTATGATACTATATGGTATGCCTGTACGGATGTATGATATGATTTGTATGATACTGTAATGGTAGACACATGTCATCATACATTTGTCCAAACCCATAGAATGTACAACACCAAAAGTGAAACTTAATGTAAACTTTGGACTTCAGGTCATGATGATTTGTGAATGTATTCTGGCAAAATATACCATTCAATTTTAACAAATCAATTTTAGGAATTTTAACAGATACACCACTCTGGTGCAAGTTGCTGAAAACGGGAGGCTGTGCATGAGTTGGGGCTATGCATGAGTATATGGGAAATCTCTGTACCTTCCTCTCAATTGTGCTGTGAATGTAAAACTACAATAAAAAATAAGTTCTACTAAATATATGTTTAAAAAAACTATATATGTTTAGGGCGCCTGGGTGGCTCAGATGGTTAAGCGTCTGCCTTCGGCTCAGGTCATGATCTCAGGGTCCTGGGATCGAGCCCCATATCAGGCTCCTTGCTTAGCAGGGAGCCTGCTTCTCCCTCTGCCTGCCACTCCCCCTGCTTGTACTCTCCCTCTCTCTCTGTCTGGCAAATAAATAAATAAAATCTTTAAAAAAATTAAAAAACTATATATGTTTAAAAACACAATTTAACTGAGTAAATTTTAAAGATCCGATTGGCTTTATTCAACAATTCATGAATTGGGTAGCGTACTATCTGGCATATAGAAAGAAGCTCCAAAGAACTCTATAAAATGAAAGACTTTTATAGGCAGAGGGGGCAGGACAAAAGAAAAGGGGGTTAGAAGCAAAGAGTGGGTTGTTTCAGGCAAGGTCACCTTCCTTTTGGGGATGGTAGGGGTCTATCAGGTGGATTACCTGACCAGGAAATTCCAGACTGTCTGGTTAAGATTGCATTCCTGGGAGAAGCTGAAAATGCAATTACATTAGGGATTAAGTCTTGGTTTAGTGATGTGGGCTTAGTACAAGTGACTCCATTTGGGGCCTGTTGTCTCTTTAAAATATTTAATATATATATATATTAAATTGTGTGTGTGTGTGTGTATGTGTATACACAACTGACTGGAGACTTGAGGGTTAAGATGCTAAAACGGTGTCAAGCTAAATTCATCTTCCCACTAAAATACCATGAAAAAGTTTTTGAAAAATAAGAGTCAACTATTTACAAGAAGAATTTCCACTTACAGTATGGAGGAGGCTGAATCTAGAACCTTTATCATGGATAATTTATCCTCTGAAAAAGAAGAGCAAGGGTTCCCAGCTGGCTCAGTAGGTAGAGCATGTGACTCTTCATCTCAGGGTTGTGAGTTCAAGCCCCACATTGGGTGTGAAGCCTACTTAAAATAAAAATTCAAAAAAAATTTTTGAAAAAAGAAGAGCAAATTTGCAAGGTAGAAGTTAAGCCTTCAAACTGTTATTCAATCAGAATCTACAAATCCCCAAAGGTGGCACCACAAAGTACAGAGGGCTAGGGAGGTGGGTGAGGCCGGTTACAAAATGTGATGGCTAGGCCCCAAGAATAAAGAGCTGCAGATGAAGCAGCACGTGGAAGCACACTGAGAGCCCACAGTATTCATGCTTGTAGTTTTTACATTTATCACAGCTGATTAAAAAAGAACCACAGATAACCTCTGATTCTTGACAACATAAATTCTCCTCATTGCAGACAATTGGACAGTGAGTCAGGACAAGATCTTACCCTGAGGCTGCTCGACAGGTGATAAATGTAAACGTCTGCTGGATTCCAGAATTTGGCCAAGGGAGCATGTACTTGCACCCTCCTACAACTTTAGACCTAACAGTTCTCAAGAGGATGGTAAAGAGAAGCAGAGGAAATTTCATCTATCCGTTGGCCAACTCAGACTGGAAGGAACTTCCCTCGTTGACATGTAATAGGAAAACAATCATCACCACAACATAAGAGCGACCAAAAATTCTACAGTTCAAGGAAACAGAACACTATCTGAAGATTCCAATGAAGAGCATATATCTGAAAATGACTTACTATAGGAAAAGAATACTCTACAAAATGTCTGTGTCCTTAATAGAATGCAAGGAGACATGATATCTATCAAATAGTGACCCATCAATTAAGAATGCAAGGAAACTAAAAATTTCACTGGGGAATTAAAAATTTCATTGGAGGCAAGAAAGCAAAATAGACTCTGTTGATAATCAAATCAGTAATTTATAGGATGAGTGTGAGTTTTTTCAGGGAAACTTCCTCACCTTTCTATGGACAGTTAATGCTTACAGCTCAGATTTCCCCACATACAACTAGCTGTTGCTTCACTGTGCTTCACTGTAATTGCATTTGGTGTCTGTGTCTGTCTGAGACTATGAGTTCTTTCAGGGAGGGACCATGATCTACACATTCTTATCCCCAGTGAGCAACATAACCCCTAACCCCTTAGCTCTAACCAGTGGGTCCTCATTAAGTGCTTGATGAATGTATGAAATGAGAGCTCACAGTTGCCTTGGTTTTGTTTACATTTTTGTTTTTTAAATCATTGTACAAAAACCCCATCTATGACCAAAGTATCATAGAACATAGGGCCAGAGTGTGGGATGTGAGGCTAGAGTTTAAAAGGCATGGGCTGTGGGGTGCCCAGGTGGCTCAGTTGGTTAAGCGACTGCCTTCAGCTCAGGTCATGACCCTGGAGTCCTGGGATCGAGTCCCACATTGGGCTCCCTGCTCAGCAGGAAGTCTGCTTCTCCCTCTCACCCTCCTCCCTCTCATGCTGTCTCTCATACTCTCTCTCAAATAAATAAATAAAATCTTTAAAAAATAAATAAAAGATATGGGCTGAAAAAAATATAATTTTTTTTTAGAAAAACAAAGCTAAAGTAATAGACAAAGGAATGAGGATGACATCAAGAGTAAATTAATTTACTTATTTTAAATTTTATTTTCATTCCAGTATAATTAACATGCGGTATTAAATTAGTTTCAGGTGTACAATATGGTGATTGAACAATTCTATATAGTACTCAGTGCTCATTAAGATAAGTGTACTCTTGGGGTACTCGGCTGGCTCAGTCAGTAGGGCACACAACTCTTAATCTTGGGATCATAAATTTGATTCCCATGCTAGGCATAGAGATTACTTCAAAAAAATTAATTAAAAAAATAAGATAAGTGTACTCTTAATCCCCATTCACCTATTTCACCCATCCCCCGACCCACCTCCCACTCTGGGAACCATCTGTTTGTTCTATATAGTTAAGAGTCTGTTTTTTGGTTTGTCACTTTTTTCCCTCTGTTCGTTTCGTTTCTTAAATTCCACATATGAGTGAAATCACATGGTATTTGTCTTTCTTTTGCTTAGCATTACACTCTCTAGATTCATCCATGTTGCTGCAAGTGGGAAGATTTCATTCTTTTTTGTGGCTGAGTAATATCCCTTCTTGAATCCACTTCTTTCTCCATTCATCTATTGATGGATACTTGGGTTGGTTCCATATCTTGGTTATTGTAAATAATGCTGCAATAAACATAGGGGTGCACATATCCTTTTAAATTAGTGTTTTTGTATTCTTTGGGTAAATATCCAGTAGTGTGATTACCCGATCATATGATAGCTCTATTTTTCATTTTTTTGTAAGTAAATAGTAAATTTAAAAAAATAGAGTAAGTAGTGACACAATTAGTTTGATTTAGAATTAAGAGAGGAAATGCTACTTTTTAAAGGTCATTCTAGAAGTCAACAGAGTAGTTGAGCTTACCACAAGATCACTTTCCTTTTTCTTACTCCCTAACTTCACTTTTTTCCTCCCCCTTTTTTCTTTCCTTTTTTTTTTTTTTAATGTTTTCCATGCTTTGAACTTGCCAATGACATTTACAGATACTACAGTGCTAGCTGTTACAAGAGATAAACCTAAATCTCAGTAGCTTAAAAATTAGAAGTTACCCCCAGTAAAGTCTAAAGTGATCAGCAAATAGGCTCTCAAGGATCCAGGCTCCTTTCATGTTCCCACTCTCCTCTAAAGCCTTGCAATCCTCTCCATTCAGTTCGCAGAGAGAGGTTCAGGGACTGAACAGAGGTTCAAACTGGAAGATTTTATGGGACAGGCCCACAAGTGGAGCACATCACTCTGGTCATATACCATTAGTTAGTGCTCACTCACATGGCCACACCGAACAGCAAGGGAGACCCAGGCAATGGAGTCCAGCTGTGCTCTGATGGAACAAAATGGGTTTGGTCAAGAGCTAACAAGTCTGTCTCTGCCGCAAACTCCAGATTATTCCAACAATAGATAATCGTGATCTAGAGCACTCTGTTCAGCTCTCTCCTTACTTTCTTACTTAATGCTTGCAGTAATCTGATGGGATTGGGTGTTAGTATGTGCAATTTAGTAGCCTAAGGTAACATAGCTCTGATAGACAAACCAAGATTTGCACTCAATTCTGATTCCAAAGCCCACTGCACTATGCAGCATTTCTCCAATTAAATCATGTTAAGGCGAGACTATAACCTGACTGAATTGCAATTAAAATTAAAAGATCACCTAACTGCGGCTTCATCAGTAGAGTCCATCTTTTGAAGTTTTTCCAGTTTGAATAATGCACCTATGCAAATTCCCCTGGACTCTTATTTTAATGTATAGCATAGATCTGAAGAGGTCACGACAGTCCCTTGTACATGAGTGGTGCCTACTCACTGTCTCATCCCTTAAGTCTCATTAGTGCTAACAAACTAACACAAATTTGTGTTTCCAGAGGGAACATCTTTATACCTCACTTTTTCTTTTTAAAGATTTCTTTTTATTTATTTTAGAGACAGAGCGAGAAAGCGTAACCAGGAAGGGCAGAGGGAGAGGGAGAGAGAATCTCAAGCAGGCTGAGTGCTGAGCGGAGCCCAACTTGAGGTTCAATCTCAGGACCCTGAGATCACGACCTGAGCCAAAACCAAGAATCAGACATTTAACCAACTGTACCACCCTGGCGCCCCTCTACCTCATTTTTTAAAGACATCTTAAATATATCATTCATTTTATCTTCATAACCCTTTGAACAGTAGAGACATCAGATATGTCCACTTATTAATGAATAATAATAGTTCAATTACTTTGTGCAAGGAATGGTGCTAAGCAATGTATATATGATTATAATTACTTCTCTTATAATTATGCAAGATACATCTTATATAATTATAAGTACTTATATAAGATACTTACATCTTATATATTACATATGTATAAAACTTCATTTAATCCTCAACACCACTTAACAAGTTAAGTGTTTTTATTACCAGTATTTTATTGATGTGGCAATTAAGGCATAGAAGGTTGAGTAAATTGACTGAGGCAACAAAGTTGAGCAGTGAAGAAAATAAAACAGGTCAGGCTACCTGAAATTCTCCCAGTAATTTTCCCGAGTTCAAGTTCATAGGTCCTCTTTATTTTTTGTTTTGCCATTATCCTTGCCATATATATTCCTATTCCTCAAAATACTTATCACTTGGGCTTTCATGACTTTCTCTATTCTTGCTTCCCTGCAACTGCATTACACCTTTATTCCATGAGCTCAAATTCCTTGATTTGAGTTTGTAAACCTAATAATTCCTGTTGTTTCATACACACATGCCTTGCTATTTAAAACATGAGGTAAACACCTAATTTAGCTGTTTCCTAAAGTAAATCCACAATTTATTGATGCAGAGAAATCCCTAAACTTCCTCTAAAACAAAAGGGATTATTCTATCTAGACACATAGTTGAGATTAAAGAAACATCAATTTCCATTTTAATAAGATTTAACTTAATATATTTTTTTAGTTTTATTTATTTAAGTAATTGTTACACCCCATGTGGAGCTCAAACTCATGACCCTGAGATCAAGAGTTGCATGCTCTTCCGACTGAGCCAGCAGGTACCCCTAACTTAGTATCTTCTGTCAAATTTCTGGTGCCATGCCTAGCACAAAACCAAAGACAACTTAAAAGGGGGGGGGCTGAAATATTAATATTTTAAATGAGTCACTCTCTAAAAGACTTTACTTGGGAGTCAAAAGAACGATGACTTTAATATCTCAGAAATAAAACCCCGATCAATTTGTTCATCAAGTTTAGTACGAATCTGTTCTGATACGGAAGGCTGGGAAAAAATAAAATACCCTGAAACTGAACTGGTCACTGGAAAACTCTCTTCCTGGTTTATACTTTACTATCTAAATGCCAGCTGGAACCTCAGGCAAAATGTAATTTGTAGACCGGTTTGTGGCAGAAACACTGTATCCAACATTCAGAACAGACAAGGTGTTGGAAGAGTGAGGACAGACTTTATGTGTCTGCTACTGATAAATTCAATCCTCTGCACATCTTGAGGCTGAACTCTTTTGTAAGGCTCCTTTGTCAGCTGTGCCTTAAGGCAGGCCCCCTAGTAGGTGCTCAATAAAGGTATGTTGGGGGGGGAAGAGACAAACCAAGAAACATACTCTTGACTACAAAGAACAACAAACTGATGGTTACCATAGGGGACGTAGGTGGGGAGATGGGGGAATAGGGAATGGGCATTAAAGAGTATACTTATCAAGATGAAGGGAAAATGATTTTAAAAAAGGATATGTTGGAAAACTCAATAAGGCCAAAATGGAGTTTGCAAAGGGGTAGTAGGAAGAGTTCTAAGTTCTCATTGCTAACTATAAACTCTAGATGACTTTTGCAGCTGGTTTTGCAGGTCATCCTAGCACTAATCTTTTCTTAGCTCTAACATTTAAAGGGAGAAGAGGCAGAGGCATTTTACACTGTTCATGTATCTCTTTGAACTTCCTTAAGTTGACTGGGTGGAGGCTCTACCGTTTTAGGCTGGCCCGTTTGTATGGCACCTGCAATTTCCGCTCTTCTCTTTCCCCCTCTTCCTGGCTCCAGGTCCTTGCTCCACTGCCAGCTGGGTCAACGGGGGCCCTGGGAACTACCACGTCCCTCAAACCTTGCTTCAGGAGAAAGCAGGTAGTGATCTTTATGTTTTAAATCACTGCAACATGAAGTCTTCCAGTGGACGCTTTATTTGGATAGAAAAATCTAATCTACGAGGAACGAGTCGGTACGGGCCAACCTCTATTCTTTGTCTCTCTTCATGCTAAGGCCTCCACGATCACCCGAACCCTCCATCTAAGAAGGTTGCCGTTTCCCCGCCGGAGCTGTAGGCTTTCTGAAAGAGGCCGCCTCACCTCCCACCAGCTCCGCCCCACCCGACCCACCTCACCCCCACTTCGCGCCCCCATTGTCCCCTCGCAGCTGTCACTGCGCACAGATCCCGAGTCCCCTATTGGAAAACTTTCCCGTCACTCAGCCCATACTCCGGGGCCGGATTCCTCTCTCTATTCCGAGCCTTAAAAGGTCTAAGGCCGCTTTCCGCGAGCCAGCAGGTAAAAGTCGCGGCGGAAGGGAGGAAGGGAGGGGCCGCGCGCTAAGGTTGGCCCCGCCTGGCGATCGGGTGCGGCGGGCTGGGGGGTAGCGCGCCGCACCGCCTCTCCCGATCGTCTGACCGCGCCCTCCCCTGCCACCCCCAAATCCTGATCACAATGCCAGAGCGGCGGAGCCACTCGCGTAATCCAGCCCCGGGACGACCCAGGAGGCAGTTACCACCGCGAAGCACGGAGGGCGGGGCGGGCCTGGGCGCGGGGAGGGGTTGGGGGGGATGTGAAAGGTCCCGGATGTTGCTGAACCGGAGCCCCTTCTAGAGGGAGTGACTGGCGCAGGCGCAGAAGGGCCGCACGGAAAGCTAAGGTGGGGGTGGGGAGGAATTTCCTTGCTGGTTTAGAGGAAGAGTGAGTCTGTGGAGGTTGCGGGGGATTCGAGAAGGCGAGGTAGGCAGGCAGTGGTGGGAAGGAAAAAGGAAGGAGCTTCCTGCCCAGGCTCACTCTCCCAAGAGCAGAGAAGTTGGAAGCTGAGCGGGGTGGGGAGGAGCGTTGGTAGCGGGAGAAGTGTACGCTCCTCCGCTCGCCCTCTAGCGCGGGCGGGCAGGACGCGCGCGCTAGGGAGCGGCGGTTGCACTGGGCCCCCAGAGCTGTGGGCACCAATCAACGGTTGCCATAGCAGCGTTTGACGTCATCGTGCGTGTGGTGCCCCTGCTGTCGGGGCTGGTGATTGGAGGAAACCCCGTGTCTGCGGAGCCGCTGTAGCCTGTGAGCAGCGAGATCCACGGACAGAGTCTCAGCCTCGCCGCTGCCGCCCAGAGACTGCTGAGCCCCCGTCCGTCCGCCGCCACCCACTCCGGACACAGGTAAGGGACCCGGCCGCCGCCGCCTAGTCTCACTCCTTCCTTTCCCAGACCAAGCTTCCGAAAGCGTGGGGGCCGTCCCCGCTCCACAGCGCCTCAGCCCCGCTCGCCCGGCGGTAGCGGCGCTGGGCTGAGGCGGAGTCTCCTCTGGCGGAGACGGGCGGCGGCTTCTTTTCCGCCTGGTTCGGGCGGGCGGCTCGCGGCCGCCTCGGGCTACTTGCTTCCGGATCGACGCCTCGGCCCCGATAAGCGCCCGTTCCCGGACCCCGTCCCCGGGGTGGAAAGGGCGCCCACACGCGAGATCCCCGGGGAGCCGCCCGGTCGCCGGCTGCCGGGGGTGGCCGAGGCTCCTCTGGGCGCGATCCGTTCCCACCCGCGCCCCCTCCTCGTCGCCGCCCCGCTCCCGCCCGAGATAATGACTCGGCGGCTGCGGGCATTGCAGTGGCGCAGGTGAGGCCGCCCCCTCCCCTCGCCGCCCTCCCCTCCCCTCCCCTCGCCGCCCTCCCCTCCCCTCCCCCTGCCTCTCCCGCCCGCTCCTCCGCGCAGCCTCCGCGCCCAGCGCTGCGGCGACGGCACCCAGCCCTCCCCCACCCGGGCGGCGGCGCGGCAGCGGGGCTGGGCCTGGGGACCGGGCCGCGAGCCGAGGCCGGCCCGGAGGCGCCCGCCAGGTACTCTAGGGCGAGGCCTCGTTTCGGGCACGAGGGGGAGCCGGCTCTGGGGTGGGGCTGGCCTGGGACCTGGGGCCGAATTTCCTGGGTTCTTCAGTGGGGTGGGGGATGGGGCTGCGGTGGGGGTTTTTGTTTTTTTTTTTTTTGTTCCCCCTCAGGGTGAATGGGGGGCTCTGAGCCCAGGTGGCGATAGAGAAGAGAATGGGGAAGGCGGTGGGCCGGCGTCTGGCTCGCCTGCCCGGTGGGCTTGAACGGGAGGGTCCCCGTGCTGGCTTTTTAGACGCTGTTCCCCTCTCGGGGCGGGTGAGGCTGAGCGTAACAGCCGGCGGTGGCCCAGCTCGCCTGGGTGTGGCTCTTGCCCCCTCCCCCACCTGCTGCAGCTGTCGGGTCCTTATAGACTAAATGAGCACCAGCGGTGTCCGGTGGCGGAGGAGACGGGTGGGAGAGTGGGGTGTGTCCGCCGCCCGGCCGGTCTTGGTTCCGCTTCTGCGGGAGGCGCTGGCGTCTCTGCCCCCGGGGCGGGCGGGCGGCTCCCCCCCCTTCCCCCGGCTCGGGCGGGGGCGCGCTGCTCCTCCCTCTCCCTCTCGCTCTGGTGGGGGGAATTAGCACTCAGCAGTAGGTTGGGCTCCTTGACACAGATCCGCCATGACAAAGAGGGAGAATCGGGGACTTGGGCGGAGCCAAGGAGGGGTGGTTGCGGATAGCGCGCACGGAAGGATTTGCACTTCAGAGTCAAGGTCTGTCCGTGTTCGTTTCACCTCAGTCGACGTCTTAGGTTGGTTAAGGGTTAAAATGGGTGCGGCGAGTCCTCTCCGCAATACAGAGGCGAGGCTTTGGAGTACTACTCTGTGAGAAATGCACTTCCCTTGTACCCGAGGGGTTGGGGAGAGAAACCTTTGTACTGTTTTTTTTTTTTTTTTTTTTAAGATTTTATTTATTTGCTAGAGAGAAAGACAGCCAGAGAGGGAACACAAGCAGGGGGAGTGGGAGAGGGAGAAGCAGGCTTCCCGCTGAGCGGGGAGCCCGATGCGGGGCTCGATCCCAGGACCCTGGGATCATGACCTGAGCCGAAGGCAGACGCTTAAGGACTGAGCCACCCAGGCGCCCCTGTACTGGTTTTTGATAATTTTTCGTTAGAAGCAGCATTAACCTGAGAGCGTTTTGAGTTCCTAAGGGAAAAATTAGTAATTTCAGGGGTGTGTGTGGGGGGGGTATGAGATCATAAATTTTAAATAGTTTTGCATTGGCACGGTATACCTCACAAATAAGCTAGCTGATTAGTTCTTTACCCTGTTCGATTTGGCTTTTAAAAAAGGTATTATGGGATTTCCCTGGGAAGGTAAAGGATGTGATACTGGGGAGTCAGTTCCTATAGTGACTGTGGCTCTTCTGTTCACCTTTTAATAGTGCACTTCAGGCTGTATATTTATCTTTAAAATCACTTATTCTGTGGGATCAGTGTATGGCTTAGTATCTTTCTGTGCTGTTTTAGCACCTTTCAAAAGGATATCTTTAAGGAAAAGTGTAACGGGTAAATTAAAAGGTCTAGGGAGCTTTAAAATGAAAGAATTAAGTGAGAAGTTAGGGTAAAGGCAGCTTGAGTGACAATTAAGTTTTGACTACTAGAAACACTGTAATTTTATATTTAAACTGGAGCAATGACATAGAAAACACTGACCACACTAGAAGCACTTAACATACACATTTTAGTGCTCATGTATGATGGTAAGTTGTAGGACTCATGGATGTGTATTTTTTAAGCATGTATGCATAAAACAAGGTACAGGTAATGAGGCTTTAGGATCTGTTAGCGATTGTTGGTGCTTGTTTTATATTCAGAATGCCTTAAATCAAGCAATTTGGCCTATTCTCCCAGAAAATTGTCATGCTGTGATCAGCTGGCAATTGGGGTGGGGGTAATACCAATAAAATTTAGACTTACACATTTCTGACAAGAATAGTAGGTATTATTAAAGTAAAAAGACATGAGTTACATTAAACTGACCTGAATCATGATTCTGTGGAAGTACGGTAGAGGTTGTAATGTTGTTTGTTGACAGTGCTTTCACTAAAAAAACAAACACAACTGCTTAATTTTGGATTACTTATGGTACTGGAAATTGGAATTGAGATTTGGGCCAAGTAAGGTAAGGGTTGGATTTTAAGGTAGCCTCTTTACCAGATGTGCTTTGGCTTTATGTGAAATTAGGATCTTCTGAACAAAGATGGTATAATGCAATTTTAGTTTTGCTTCTCATTTACTTTATATTTATGGCTTTAAATTTGTCCCCTGAATGCGGAGTATGCCCTCTCCCTTTTTTTTTCCTATTCTGGTCATCCTTTTGTGAGGCTGCATTAAATTCCTCACATGAAGATTCTTCCATAGGCATTAAAGTTTGAAATGTTAATATAACTTATTTACAAAAGGTATAATTTTGAGTCTGTTCGATGGAAAAATCTAAATGCTACTTTTTTTCCCTGCAGAACATCCAGTCATGGATAAAAATGAGCTGGTGCAGAAGGCCAAACTGGCCGAGCAGGCTGAGCGATATGATGACATGGCAGCCTGCATGAAGTCTGTAACTGAGCAAGGAGCTGAATTATCCAATGAGGAGAGGAATCTTCTCTCAGTTGCTTATAAAAATGTTGTAGGAGCCCGTAGGTCATCTTGGAGGGTCGTCTCAAGTATTGAGCAAAAGACGGAAGGTGCTGAGAAAAAACAGCAGATGGCTCGAGAATACAGAGAGAAAATTGAGACCGAGCTAAGAGATATCTGCAATGATGTACTGGTGAGAATCATTCAGACTAGCTTCATTATAATATAGGGCTCCTATAATGAATGTCAAGTGTTACTTTCAACTTTTTCTTTCTTTGGTTTTTCTTTTCCTTTAAAAAATTGAATGTTCTAAATTTTGAAGTCTTCAGGGTGTCATTACTAAAAGGTATTAAAACAGTTGTGGGTAAATTGGTATAAAATAAATGCAGTACTGATTATCAGTTCAGGTAGACTAAAAAAGACTAGTAGTGTATTTTGTGCTAATTGAAAAAATAAACTATTATCATTTCAGTTATGGTTAAGGTATTTATAGTAGTTATAGAGCTCATTTTCTTAACTGTACATCTGCGGATACAGGAATTTTACGTATCTTGTTTTATGTAAGAGAGATGTAGTAGGAGACTCATTGTAGACATAATATCCTTACCTGGTTTAGCCACTAAAATGTAATGAATCAGCTATACAAAAAACTGTGGCTTCAGAGTTGCTTTTTGCCTCTTCCTGCATTTAAGTATTAGAAGTCAGCTTTGAACACTGACAACCACAATAAAAGATTATGAATAACTCAAACTTGATTTTTCTAGGTTCAATCAAGAAGTATTTTAAGAATTTAGTACATACTGTCATTGAAGCACTGCTTCTCTAAAAAGCTTAAAAGAATTGAACATTGCATTTTAGCTAATTTTAATCAACCTTCTTAAAAATGATAGCTTTCTCATTGAGAAAAGTTTAAATCTTAGGATAAATTGGTAGGAGATCCAGTCATTTAGTATATAACATGTACATCAGTACTTTTCCTTTTTAATGAACCAGGAGTGATTTTACTAAATGATTACCTATTGGACTTGGGTCTCACTCAGTATGGCGGGGCACTTATGTATAGAGTATCCCAATTTCTCTGGACAGGTTACTGGTTCTGGGACTCCGAATAGAAATCCAGGTGCACACTTATTTGAAACTTGTTCATGGAAGGGGTACTCTAATGAGCAACATAGGATTATTTCTGTGGTTTTAGGTTTAGGGCTTTTGTTAAAGTTGTGTTGGTATTAAGATTCCTTCACAAAAGTTTTTAATTACTAATGGGATAGCTTTAAGTCCTAAATTATTCTCAAATGATATTTTCTTTAGGCTGTATTTCAAAGAACAGTATTTTTTATCTTAACAGGGGTTCACAAAGTCTTCTCTACATGTAGTGTCTGTCTCGGGTGGGGTTTTTGGGTTTTGTGGTTTTTTTCTTTTAAATCTTTACATTAAGAGGCGTCATTTATTTCTAAGGTGGGAAAGGAATTCTTTGTTTTTATTAAGGCTAAATAACATGTTTATCTTGTGATTTGCTAAGGTAGTAATATTTAAAATTCAAAAATACGTCTTTCTATAATAATAAAACGTGTTGGGTTTTTTCCTCCCTTGCTTTCTATGCGGACTAATACCTGTGTAGATGTTACTGAATTTTCGCGCTGGTGTTTTTCCTCCAATTACACTTGATAATTTTTATTTTGGTTTCAAAGAATTTGTTGAGTTATAACTTAAGACAAAAGCCAATCTTAGGAATAAAAGGGGATGTAGTAACATTTACTCTTTACTAACAAGCTTCTTTGCTATTCCAGGTAGGTATTTGCATGTTTTTCCTACACAAAGTATAAAAGCTCCTGTCATTGCGAGGATTTTTCTAGGAAAAGACTGTAGCAGTTTTAACTTTGCTTCCCTTTGGTTTCCTTATCAAAAAAAAAAATACTGCATAGGATCAGTGGATGGTAATAACTAGATTAATCTCTAGCTTCTTTGATTGATCTTTGATCTTTATTAAGGGGATTTGATATTGGTGACTATCCATGTTCTTCAGAAGAGTACTGGCCTCTCACTAAGTCTAAATGAAATTTCCATCTTGAGAGTATAGATAAATGAAAGTTTAATTGCTTTACCATACCAGAGCTAAACAAATTTTTGCTTCCAGCCTTGGTCTTTTAGTGACCTAAAAGCAGATCTTTTAGCTCTGCTCTGTTAGTGATCTTTGCATAGTTCATGCTTCCTAACATATAGTATCTACTCAGGTATTTGCTGAGTAAATGAACAAAAAGGCTTTTTCAGAAAAGAGGATAATAGAACTAGGTCAGCAGCACTGCTAATTTTCCAAGACCTTTTCTGTTTCATCTTGGGAAAATTCGGTATTTACAGATACTGTGGTTCTTTTTCAAGTAGACCCATCATCTTTTTTCAAACAGGTCATGTTGGCTGTGGAAACATCTTGCATAAAATTCCTTTTCCCTCTTTGAGTAAAATCGAAGAATAAAATAGAGCAGAACTGACATTTCTCCTAGAGAAAAAACTTTCTGATGTATTTGATGATCAGGGAAAGTTTCCCTTAATTATATTGTAAGGTCTTACATGGTAAAAAAAATATATATAATCACAATTTTTATTCTAGTTTTTTTCTGAACTTTGACTCCCCTCCCCCCCGTTTGAGAAAAATAAGCAGGTAATCCCTTTTCAGAATTAATGTTACTGATCAGTTGCATCAGTAATGAAACAGACTTCATTGTTCTATTGAGCACCTGCATCATACTGGCCAAGACCTCTTCCCATAAAAAGGAGCTAAGTTTTTCTGAAGAGCTCTTCAGTCTTTTATTAAATGGTCACTGCCATTCTGGTATAAGCGTTTATCAAGTGTTTAATTAATATCATTTATTAAACAGAGAAAAGGTAGTCTTGTTAGTTTGTGTAAGAGTTATAGAGCATTATTGTGGAAGATGGTCACAGGCATGTTCTTCACAACATGGACTTCTCTTTTCGCAAGAGAACTTGGGGTTCTTCCTTGTGTTGTTAGTTTGAAGTTTGCAGTATGTGAACTAATGCAATCTGCCTTTCCTGCCAGATCTTAGACAAAAGCTCTTTTGGTAGTAGGGTAAGGACTCAACACTAGTGATCTCTACTACCTCCTCTGCATAAATCCACAGGAAGCAGCCAAAAACTGGATAGTTTTGTCTTGAACATGAAATGACAAAATACATACTAGAAAACCTAATTGCAGTTCTAAGAAGAATGTAGTGGTGTAAAAAGAATACCACATTTTGAGTCGGACCAACTTTTTACCATCTAATAGTTACAAGGCCTAAGGAAATCAATCAGTTCCTCTGAGAAAACTGAGTTCAATTAAATGACAGTAATGTCTACCCCATAGGATTGTTACAGAGAATGAAAATCAGGAGGCTCTTAACTCTAGAGTCCAGGAATGGGATTTAAAAGATCCAGGAAGCCTTAAAAACTGTATTTTTGTGGGGCAGAGGGTCCATTTTGACTAGTAAATTTTCCAGAGTTTCATTAAAAAATCTGAAAGCCACTGGTATAAGGCAAAAAACAGCTTATAGGAGGTGAAGCAGTAAAATCTTGAATCTGGCATCTGTAACAGTTGGCAACAGTAGTTGAGTAATAGCAATAGTTACTCAGTTAACTTGAGTTCCATTTTATTATGCTCTTCATTTTTATTTGCCCCAGGCAGTTTTAAGGTGTGGGTGCTGGGCACTGGTTTTTATCTGTAGACTACAGAACTGCCATTAAGCAGGAACAAGCTAGGAAACCAGGTAGCTTTTGGGGCTTTGCTGGTCTGAATATATTGTGTGCCTTGGGCTTTAAAACCACTATTTGGAATTGTAAGCTGACAGCCACTAGGCAGCTTATTTATTGGAATAAGGGCTTCTCAAAAGAATTCTGCAGTGTCATACTCATCTTTATTACTTAATATATTTACATGTTTTTTTTCAAATGGCTTTTGGTATGTTTGAAAATACAAAGACCTTCTGTTGCATAGTAGATACACCTACAGTCTCTTCCAGGGAGGAATACATTGGACAGACTCTTCTTGATAATAAAATTCATTATTTTTGGAGAGTTGTCATGATAAGCAGTATTGCACCTGGTAAGGTAGTTTATACAGTTGGAAAGTCTGAGGTGTGTGATGTGAAAATGAAAGGAAATAAAGGAATGAAAATAGAAAGGCAGGTGATTGCTCTTTGGTGGAAAGGGGAAGAATAACCAACAACTTAAGAGCAACAGGCTACCTATCCTTTTTCAGTATAGCAGTACTTCACTAAGAATGCCTTTCTACCTGTTCTAGTAAAAGATGGAGATGCTTAGTTTTAGTGATGAGCTGTGAAGATGATGATGATGATTAGTGTGTTAAAAGTGAACTAAGAGGAAAAGTTTAAAGGATTCGAAATTGGAATTAGAGTGAAAAACCTGAGTTAAAATCTCAAGAATAGGAAGTACAGGCACACTTAAAATGATTCAACTCTTAATCTACCCAAGAAAAAGGAAGAAATTGTATGTGGCCCCCACAGAGGCATTTTGAATTAGAAAGGTGGAAAATAAGCTCCCTTTGAGTTATAATAGCTCCCCAAGAGTAATTTTGCTTTTCATTTGTTCTTTTAAGAACACTCAGCTTTACTAGTAAAGAAATCCTAGTGGTAACACCTCAATAGTGGTACAATAGAAGCATCCTAATTGGTTAATTGAAAAGTAGTTTATATGATCATACTTGTTTTAAACATTTGTTTTAAATTAAAATACAGATGTATATGTTCATTTGTCCATTTTTAATGTGAGGCGAAGGCCTTTTCAAATAATTCGCTAACTACCCCTATCAATGATGTATCCTTTATAAAATACAGTTTGAGTCTGCATAGTAGAGTGAGAATTTAAATGTTTGGTAAGCAATCAGTTCAGAATCCCTCTAGAAATGTGTAATTTTTTCTAATCTTTTAGTTGTCAAACCCATGCTATTTGTCTGTATGTAACTCCCTTTAAAAACTAGTTGTTTCCTCACCCCCCCCCCCCAAAAAAGTGCTCTTCCAAAGCACTCCATTTAGTTTTCATAGTAACATATCTTTTCACACTTGTATATCCTAACATTTAAATAACAGAACATTTTGGGGCGCCTGGGTGGCTCAGTCGTTAAGCGTCTGCCTTCGGCTCAGGTCATGGTCCCAGGGTCCTGGGATCGAGCCCCGCGTCGGGCTCCCTGCTCCGCGGGGAGCCTGCTTCTCCCTCTGCCACTCCCCCTGCTGTGTTCCGTCTCTCACTGTGTCTCTCTCTGTCAAATAAATAAATAAAATCTTAAAAAAAAAAAAAAAATAACAGAACATTTTAAGTAATTATAGCCAGTATAGTGGCATGGTTTTGGAAACAAATATCAGACTATTGGTCAGATATCTTAACAGATGTCAATAACTGCTGATAGAAGCTGAGGGGGAGTCCAGAGAGTAGCTGAAAAGTCTATCCTCAAGCATTTAGCCTAAGTCCTGGGCATTGTCGGGTTTGCTTACCTAGAAGTGAAGAATATAGTATAATCCAGGTTATCAATTAAGTGAAATTTGGTTAATCCAGCAGTTAAGGTTTTGTAGAAGAGTTGTTGCATTCTAGATCATTCTATTAGAACGTTAGGTGGGGGCAACATTGCTTCCTTTAAAAGGCTTTTTCAATAATTTTGCAAGAGATGAGACTAGGAGAGATGGGTACTGGCTAGATTATACTATACTATTATACATACCTAGCATAATGTTATAAACTAAGGAGTGGGGGACTTCAAAGGCCATGGAAAAACTTAAGGCCCGGGAAAGTGACACCAAATTTTGCCTCTTAGAAGGTAGATTGGTAGACATGCAAAAAATAGTTGTTTTTATAAGGAAAATCAGCTTTTATAATTTTACAAATTTTTTGAAGATTTGATCTGGTTCTTTGGACTCATTTTCTTCTACTAGTATCAGAATAGATTCTCAGTGCCCATATAATGGATATATAGTTAACCATTGTTTATACATTAATCTTGTTTTTATACCTGGGGCTTTAACCTATGAAAGACTTGGGGGTTTTTTCCCCCCATAAATACAGTATCTTTTCATACCTGGTAAGTGGTTCTAGCATATAAAGGGAGTCCCGTATCTGAAATAGTTTTGCCCTTATAATACTGAGTTAAATGTTACTGGGCCATTGAGATTAATTTGACTATACATTTTTGATCCCAAAGTAAGTGATCTTTGGCGCATTCATAGTGAAGAATGTATATGCATATGAGAAATTTTCTTTTAAAAAGTTAAAATTATAGATGTTCTGATGTCAGCCATATTAAAAAAACTTGTCCATTGAAATTATAATAGGTGTTAGAAATTTTTTTTCCCCCTAGAATTTCTAAGATCCCTATTGTGATTTCATCCTGGTTCTTGTAGTTTGATTAGTATGATGGTTTTACATTGAGAATAAACAGTGCTCTTTAGGGGATTTGGAATTGCTCTAAGTTTCAATATGCCAAAAGCCAGAGTTCATCTTTCTTTCGAAGTTATCTCTCCTTTCTATCGACTTAATTTTGGCAGTTCTGTGCTGCATACAGCTCTTATTATTTCTGTAAAGCACTGATTCCCTTCTGTCCTTCTGTTCGATCTTTGCCAAAATCCCGTACATAGAGCCTTTGGCTCTAGTTTGGTCTTAACCACTGTCCCTGATACAAGCCATTGCTAATTCTCATCTTTATGGCCTGAGCATTTCTGCTTCATTACTCTGCTTTAGAATTTACTTTAGTCTTGTTTTTGTTTTTTCCAACTTCAGAGGATTGGCTCCATTCCTTCATTCTCCTTGAAAACAGAATGGACGGTTCATGTTTGTGGTATTTAATTTGATATTAAGCATATCAGTATTTTTTAAGTAGCACAGATTCTAATTTGGCTTGGGAGGAATGGAGTGTTTAGCCACCATATCTCAGCAGTTTCCATGGTATTAGGCACATTGCTGTGCTACAGGTCATTCTTCGTTTGTTCTTTCTGAATAAAAAACTTCTATCTGCAAAAATGTAGTACCAGTTGTCATTTGTCATTGATTTAGTTGTGCATTTTCTGGTAAGATAATGTGACATAAGTAGTAATGTGGTATAGAATAGTCTTTTTCTTTTTTTTTTTTTTAAGATTTTATTTATATGACAGAGCACAAGCAGGGGGAGCTGTAGACAGGGGGACCAATGAGGGGCTCACTCCCAGGACCCTGGGATCATGACCTGAGCTAAAGGCAGACGTTTAACCAACTGAGCCACCCAGGCGCTCTGTAGAAGAGTCCTGTATCTTGTCAGAGTTCACTTTTGTTTTCTGTTGGCTTATTTTATTGCTACAGTGTGGCTCTTAAGGCAACAGAGCATGGATGTATAGCTGATTTGGTATCAGTATGATCCTGTGATACGGACATGCACATTTGTTTACACTCGAATAGATTATTAAAAGGTTTCAACATCTAAACTTTTGTGACTTTTCTTTTGATAGAATTTGTATGAGCGTTCTTCTCTTTTCCCCCAAATAAAGATATGCTTACAGTGGTGTTAGCCACAGGTAGGATGGCAAGTTAAGAATGTAAGGACAGTCTGTCAAATGTTAATATGTAGAGTTAAATAGACCAAAATAAGACTTTGTTCAGTGGGTTGACCTGTATGCCTGTTCATTTTTTTAAAATGTAGGAAAGACCCTATTGCATTTAATTTTCAAGGAGTGCCCAATTTTGTTGTATTGGGATTTCATTTACTTGAATTGTTTAATGAGTAGTTAAAAACATTTTTTAGTGGAGGTTAATTCCTATCTTGAAAACAAGTTTTGGGATCTAAGAGGGTTTTTTGTTTGTTTGTTTGTTTGTTTTTAATTAGTATTACCAAGGAACCCAGTCTGAGTTGTGTGTGTCTCATCTTGATTAATTACAAATGCTTTTCTGAGAAAAACCTACTTGTTGATCCAAGACTCATGAATTGTCTGCTCGTAATTTTTTTGCTTCTTAAAACATACAATAAACACCATTGTCCAGAGTTTAGGAGGACGTAGACATACTTGGACCACATTTAACCCAGGGACATTTGGTGAAATCCTACCCCAAATGCATTACTTTTAAAATGCGATTCTGTGAAATTGACAGTTGAGGGCAGTATTATATATAGGCAGGCTGTAGTATACTTAGAACAAATTCTCAGTTCAATAATTTGAGTACTTTACTACTGTGTTTGGAAGATGTTCAGAAATAGACATCCTAAAGTGATCGTGTTCTTTGCTATGAGTAATGACTTTTCCGTCCAGTTTCTCCTTTGGTGGTTTTCATCTGATAGAAGGGCTTTTCATCAGACTTAATTAGATCACAGGGATAAGACTTGAAGAATAAACTTGTGTAATTTTTCTAAATGTATACTACCTTTAAAGGGATGATAGAATCTAGCACAGGCTATGCAAACTTGGGGTTTGAAATTTTTACTCATTTTATGACTTTGGGCAAGTTATTCCATCTCTGTGACTCTATTTCCACATCTTCAAAATGGGAATGGTGATAGTATCTACCTTGAGGATGTTTTGAGAATTATTGAGTTAACACACACCCATGGTGATATTAAAGGTAAGCAAATACACTGCTTACCTTTTTTTGTACCTCTGATATCACTTCAGTGTGACTTGATTTATTAATTTTGAGGTTAAATGTAAGAATTTTAATTGCATAAATTCCGTATATTTATTTTATAAGCTCCCTGTGTTATTGAAAAATAAATATATAATAATATTTATAAAAATAAATATTATATATATAGATATAATAAATACTAAAAGCCTCTGCTCTTAAAAAATCTTGACAACTTAGGGAAGTGGGCACATACCCAAATAATACAACAGAAAGACTTCGTGTTTGGTTAACTATGAAAGAGCTGGTCTTCACCTTTTTTTAAAGAGCAACTGATAAAATCTAGTCCCACTAGGGAGTTTATAATAATATAATACAGTGTGCATGTGCAAATTGAAAAACACTATAAAAAATGAGGTGTTTTAAACAAAAAGTGTTTTGTGGTGGAAATACTGAGAAATGGGGCCTTGGTTGGTGGTCAGCCCTGGTCAGGGTTGATGCCAACTATAAAAAGGGTTCTGCGTCAGGGGAGAAGGAGGAAAGCCCCCAAGCATGTTAGAACAGTTTTAACAGTTATCAGTTGGTGCTCTATAAATTCTTTTTGGTACCTTCTACCATTTATCATTTTATCATTAGGAGCTACATTTTGAATATGAGGTAGAACATTGATTATCCTGAGATTATTTTGCCTAGTATTAAGAATCCAAAGGCAGATATTCTCTGAACCTGATTTAATTTAGCAGTTTTTCATCCCACTTATTTTGAGTCTTTTCACCGAGGTGATTTTTTATTTTTTATTTTTTTTGTTTTTTTATTTATTTTTAAGATTTTATTTATTTATTTGACAGAGGGAGACAGACAGTGAGAGAGGGAACACAAGCAGGGGGAGCAGAAGAGGGAGAAGCAGGCTTCCTGCTGAGCAGGAAGCCCGATGCGGGGGGCCAATCCCAGGACCCTGGGACCATGACCTGAGCTGAAGGCAGACGCTTAACAACTGAGCCACCCAGGCGCCCCACCGAGGTGATTTTTTTAAAGACATACATACAAAATGTTTTAGAACACCAGGCTTTTTATCAGCTTTAAGTTTCCGCAGGTATCTTTTGATTCATTTTGGGGAAAATTTAAGGAGCAACTACTCTAGCTTTCAACAGGATTTAGGATGAAATTTTAGGCTGGCTTTAACATTTCCTTAAACACCAGGGTTAATATATCTTGGTTTTCTCAAATTCAGTTGTTGATTTTTTAGAAGTTAAATGGTGAAGATTTGCCATTTATTTATTAATGGAAAATGCATTCAGCTAAGTGATTGGTTACACTCCTCTGTGATCCCATCCTTGAAGTTAAGCGGCTCTGTCTTTTCATACTATATGACCTGATTTATAGGACACCTAAAATTTTACTCTTGTAGGCCAACATTGCATAGAAAGATGAGTTTAAGTCAAAATGTCTGCAAATTAATTCTTGACATGGCCTGATTCATTAGCATTTCTGGTGGAGCATTTTTCTAATTGGTTGGTTGGAAGCAACTAAATGAAGTTGCAGTTGAAAGAGGCCATTCCAGCCACAAGGGGGAGCAAGAGACTAATTTCCAAGTCAGTGGGCCCCAGTTGCCACAAAAAGCCTGCTTGCTTTTTAGAATTTTAGATTTAGGAATGATAAAAGGCTCAGTGGCTCTGCAGAATAAAGTGAAAGTTCTGAGAAAACTCTTTACACAAGGGAATTGTGCAAGACTAGAAATTTGAACTTACACAATGTGCTGTAAAATTTGATTTCCTATTGAGGTTGTTATTAAAAATGACTTTGAGATGTTACAAAGTTTTGTAACTAAATAATAAAATAAATTGGGAGTTGACTCATTGAATTTTAGGTTTGAAGCAGCATCCATCCTAGATTTTTTATTTTCACAGATAAGAAACTGAAGCTCAGAGGTTTAATGACTTATGTTAGGTCATACCATAAACATAATACTTTGTCTCTTACTATATATCACCTTAGTTGTAAATTGAGACATGATGTTTACTTTGCTATAAATGCATGAGTTTTTAGGAGGGAGTGAGGATTGTTGGAATAATTGGATAAAATCACCACTTTAATTTCATTAAAAACAGTGGCTTCAATTTTATACTGCATTTTAGGATTCTGTACTTAAATGAAAATAATGAGAATCTCATTTGTGAAAGCCTTTGTGTCTCAGTTTCCTGCCCCCCTTTCTCTTGTTAACCACTGGCATTTTTCATACATGATTTGTATGAAAGTAGAATATCTGTATCCTGACCTCTCCATTTGTTTTCATAGGAGAGGGCCATGGCAGTACAATCTAAAACAGGAATGGGTTATGGGAGCTTGATCTTTCCCATTCACGTATTTAGTGAGGTCAAGTCAAAGGAGACATACTCTAGGCATATTTTCAAATTGCAGTCCATAAATGTCTCATTAGGGGTTCTTTTGCTTTGGTATTCTGCGGCTATTTACTATTTGCTAATGACATGCATATTTATCTTAATGGAAATAAAATTTAGTACTAGTAGTGCAATACTAAGAAAAAGTGGGAGCCTCCTTTCTACCCCTCATATTTTTGTTTACAAATGTATCAGCACTTGTTTTTGTGCTGTTTCTCTCCTAAATACAAATTTTACCAATCAAATAAGGAAATTTGAAAAATACAATTGAGCACAAAAATGGTCTGAGCGTGGAGGAGCAAACTCACTGGTATTGTCATGTTCTAGAAATAGTCACTATTAAAAAGGATTTTTCTTTAAAACTTATTTTTATATAATATTAAATAACAAAAATGGAAAATAGCCTTTTTATTTTTACATATGGTAGTTAAATTCTTTCTAACCAGTTACCTTATTTTTTAACTTTTCATTTTGAAATAATTTCAACTTAGGGAAAAAAATTGGAAAAATAGTATGAAGTATTTCCCATATATCCTTTACCCAATTCCCTAAGTATTAACATGTCGTATATAACCACAGTATAATTATCAAAATTAGCATTTTGTAAAATAACTGATGAAATAAACTGTATAACCTAGAGAATTTATTCACAGATAGTACCACTTATAACCCCTAATTCAGAGTACTGGCCTGTTATTTTGTTGACTGTCCCTCAATTTGGATTTCTCCGGTGAGTTCTTATAATTCAGATGGTGCATTTTGGGAAGAATTCCATTTCCTGGAAGTGATATTGTGCCCTCTAGGAGACACGTGATACTATCCTGTTACTTAACCAAGATACCGAGATAGGACATTAATTTAAACCACTGAAGACTTGTAGAAACGCCGTATGATACAAAAGTATTAATCAGTTGAGTTTTTTTTTTTTAAGATAGACGGCACATAGTATGTTTGTTTTGTCAAAAGGTTATGAACTGAATGTATTTTGCCAAAGTACTTTCTGAATAGATTATGTCATTTTCTGATGGATTACTCTTTGAAAAGGGAAGATATCCCAGTTCTGTAACTTGTAATTTTGCTTTGAAAGACATAGTTCACTAGCTAGCTGGCTTCATGTATTCTAATTGGCAAGCCCAAATCACAGCATATAGGCCAGTGATTTAATTTAAGTGCATAGTCACTGTTCTTTAGGGCTGAAATAAATGTGTACTTTCTAATGGGTATTTGTTAATTTTTTAGATTTTAGTCTAAGGACCCTTAGTCTATAAATTGATTCTCATTTAAGAAAGAAAGGAAGAAAAAGTGACCTTGAGTTTAAAGAAAATCTAAGGAATAGTGGTGGGATAGGAAGTGCATTAGAGAAGTTTTCCTGGGATAAAATTGGAAGGGAGGTTTTGAAATTAATGTTGGAGTGAAACGCAGGAAGACTTTATCTCTGGATTTTTGTCTCCCTTAGCCTCCTTCAGGGTCATTACATAGAACCCTGCAGCTTATCCAGGGGTCTTGCAAGCATATTAGGATATATATGTACCTAGCCTCCCCTTGGCTGCTGTTTCTGAATATAGTTGACCCTTGAACAACGTGGGGGTTGGGGTGGAGACCACCCCCCTGTGCAGTTGAAAATTGTATAACTATTGACTCCCCAAAAACTTAACAGCCTTCTGTTGGCTGGAAGCCTTACCAGTAACATAAACAGTCTGTTAACACATATTTTGTATGTTATAGGTGTTGTACACTGTATCCTTAAAATTAAACTAGAGAAAATACAATGTTAAGAAAATCGTAAGGAAGAGAAAATACATTTATAGTACCATACTATTAAAAAAAAAACCCACTTCTAGGTGGACCCATGCAGTTCAAACCCATGTTGTTCAAGGGTCATCTGTATATGTGCTTATAACACCCAAACACTTGTCATTTTGGAGCAATGTCTTAGGTCTTTAGAGAAAACAGAATATTGTTTTTTCTCTTTTTTGCAGAATAATCATTACCTTACAGTACCAACCTTAAGAATTTCTATCATGTTTTAACTAGAAGTTGGGTAAGATGATGAACTTTTGATAGTTTTCAGGTTGCTGAACTAAGTTTATTTCCTCAAGATTATTCTAGGTTTCTTCTGTTCTATTAAAATGAAACTGTTTGAATTATGCATATGTAATTCAGCCTGGGGATTTAATATTTAAGTGCCTAATATGTATAAAACTTGTTTCTGTAAAGAGCCTATAAGTAGGTTAAGAATAGATATGTATGTGAAAAGTTAAAGGTATAAAATTAAATTTTTTACTCTGGATAATTTAGATGTTAAAGAGCATAGGATATGAAGTAAAAAAATAAAATAAAAATTTATTTTCTGATTTTTGTCCTACCTGCTCAGAGGTAATCTGTATTAGCCTTAGTCCTATTTTTACCCTTCTGGGAATTTATCGTTCCTATGCAAACAATTCTATCCTTGAAGAAGACACATGAGTTAGGATTATATACAAAGTACTCTGAGGGCACCTGGCTGACTTAGTCAGTAGAGTATGGGACTCTTGATTTCAGGGTTGTAAATTTGAACCCCACGTTGGGTGTAGAGATTACTTAAAAATAAAATCTTTAAGAAACAAGCAAAACCAAAAAACTCCCCAAAGTATTCTGTAACTTGTGCACACACATGCACTTTGGTGTATGTCTTAGGCTTTATTCCATATTGACACCTCATTTTTAAAATGTTTTGTAGCGTTACATATGTGTACTATAATTTATGTGTATATATGTGTAATATAATTTATTTAGTCCATTATTGACAAATTAGGATATTTCCTTTTTTTCTTTAATTAAAAGCTCTTGGGGTGCCTGGGTGGCTCAGTTGGTTAAGCATCAAACTCTTGATTTCAGCTCAGGTCATGATCTTAGGAGTTGTGGGATTGAGCCCCATGTTGGGCTCTGCTCAGCGCATAGTCTGCTTGTCCTTTTCCCTCTGCTCCAACCCCTGCTTGTGCTAGCTCGCTCATTTGCTTGCTTGCTCGGTCTTTAAAATAAATAAAATCTTTAAAAAAAAAAAAAAACTCTTCACTAAACACTAGAGGTATAGAAAACATAGGCCTAAACTGAATAGTTTTGAGAATTAGCTTTAGGGAGAACATAGAATTAGAGCTGGATATTTAAAGGTGGATGGTATTTAGCACAGATTGCTTTAAATCAATAGTGATGCATGGACTCCTTTTAGAGGGGGTCCCTGAGGTCACAATTATTTTTATGATAATACTGAGTCACCATTGATTCTTCACTGTGTGGACATTAGCACTGATGCAAAAACTGCTGGTCCTAATACTAAGTGGGACCATACTGTATTAGTAATTTATGTATTCCTCACCACCACCCATCTAGTTTTTTGGGGCGGTGGATACTGGCTTTACTTACTGTCCTTGAAGCTATAAAATCATTAATAGCCCTTATGTAGATAATCTTTTTAATATTCTGTGAGGCATAATGAGAAGTATAACAGTTAACCTCCAGGAAAAGTTTTTGTGATTGAATCGTGAGCTGAACTTAGCTGCTCCCTTTTTTTACCCCACAGAACACTCTTTACTTCAAAGAATGACAGAAAGGCAAGCTATGGTTATTCAGGCTTGAGTATTTGGCAGACATCTTGAAAATGAAGAAGTGATCTTGTCACTTTAATGAAAACAAATGGTATTTGTGACCAGTGGTAAAAGTTAAGCTTTGAAACACAAATGAGAATTTTGGAAAACTTGTATCCACCACTTCCATGATCTTGACAGCTTTCTAAATTTTTTTAATGAGTATAAAGCAGTCCTAAAACCAAAAATCTTTAAACCTTAAATATGGAGCATTTATTGTTATTACTTAGTTTTTTTCTAGAACATGTATCTGTTTATTTTTTTATTTTTTTTTAAGATTTTATTTTTTTATTTGGAGAGAGAGCACAAGCAGGGGGAGCAGCAGTCAGAGGGAGAGGGAGGAGCAGGGAGCCAGATGCGGGGCTCGATCCCAGGACCCTGGGATCATGACCTGAGCTGAAGGCAGATGCTTAACTGGCTGAGCCACCCAGCCACCCTGAAAGTGTACGTTTAGAGAGAAAGAATAAGTACTTATGGTTGGGAGGAATAAGTTAGCATTTTTTAAACATAAGGAAATTAGATCACATAAGAGGAGGGGGAGTCTGGAACTAAGGTGGGTTTCTGGGATGTTGGTGGGTTGGCTGGTTAAGGTGTCATTTTAAAGTTAATTATAGTGCAAATATTTCCTATGATAACTTATTTACTTGATTAGTTTAGACAGTACTTGAAAGAAAATAGTTGGTTAGAGAATGCTAGTTCAGATTAGACTGTTCTGTCCTCCAAAGGGTATCCCTTCTTGCCCTGTTCTAAATGCTTTCTATATATATATATATTTTTTTTTTTTTTTTTTATTTGCGAGAGAGAGAATGAGAGAGAGCATGAGAGGGAGGAGGGTCAGAGGGAGAAGCAGACTCCCTGCTGAGCAGGGAGCCTGATGTGGGACTCGATCCCGGGACTCCAGGATCATGACCTGAGCCGAAGGCAGTCGCTTAACCAACTGAGCCACCCAGGCGCCCCTGCTTTCTATATATTAACTCACATTATTTTACCCCTCTTAATAGTTACACAGATTTAGATTACTGAATTCAAAGTGTTAAAAATGAGATTACAAGAGCCACTAGAGCAGATTTTTGAATGTCAAGATCTCATGTGTTATATCTGAATAGAGTGCCTGCTCTGTCAGGAACTATGATTTTCCTATTTATACTCTCATTTAGACCTCATAGCAGCCTTTTGAAGTAGATTTTCATGTTGATCATTTATATAACTAGATTTTCATTTAGTTTTATAGATTAGCTCTGAGAGATTAATTTGCCCAATATTTCAAAATTAATGATGAGAGAGGCATTCAAAGTCTGTCTGATTTTAGAGTTTATGCTTTATTACACCAAGCTGATGCTCTAGGAAGTGCTTGGATACCCAGAGATTAGGGTCTTGCTACCAATTAAGGTAGTAGTTTTGGTGTTTTAGGTGGTTTCTAGTCTAATTGTTGCCTAAGGTGATGTTTTACTCTTAATTTCAGACTATAATCATACTAAAGGACCAGTGGTATGGTATATCAGTAGAATAGAGAGAGACTTTTCAGTTTATAAACCTTTCATTAGAAATATTTGACCACAGCCAGGATTGAATGTTAAGTTCTTGTTAATGAAGAAGGCAGGTTGAACCTACCCCAGGAAGGGCAGTCAGAACCAAATGACATGTTTATATGGTTCCTTAATTTGAATACACTCCAAAGTCAAAGCATTTATGGTATGTAGATCATCCTTTGATCAAAGCATGTGTTAGAAACTTGCTAATATATTCTGCTCTGGTAAATTGACTGGTTTGGGGGGGAAAGTCATTACTTGTCCCCATATATCTTAAGTGTTTTCACAACCTAAGAGGTTAATTGTGCCTGTAAAGAGAGAAAAGTCTTTTTAAGATCTCAAGGGTCACATAATTTATCCATTGATAGATTGTTTCAGTGTCTTTTCTTAAGAACATATCATTTAGCACTGGATTATGAACCATTTACAGAAAGATGTTGAATATGGGCTTCTAATAGCATCTTGCTGCTTCCTATCCCATTTTACCTTATATATATATAAAGTCAGAATATGCGTTCACTCTAATTTCGCAAATTAATCATAGATATTTTTGAAAGTGTTGGCCATGGTATCTTTAAAAGACAGTGGTTGTCATCAAAAGCAGATTTTTAAATTGCTGAGGCAATACCGTGAATTTTTTAATCAAATTATATTTTAGCAAGATTCATACAGATTATATAGCCTCGGTGCTTGAGTGTAAGATGTTCTTTAATTTTGTGTTTGACTTAAATATCCTTTTCCATTTTAATTACATTTGGATTAGAAAGTTAATGTACTGTGTTATATGAAGAATTTTGTAAGTGGAGGTACATCAGTAGTCAGCCTACCCTTTGTTTATGATTGGAAGTTGTAATGTCTCATCTACCACTTATATAATGCTGTTTCCCCTTAGAAATTCAGATTCTTAACAGTGTCCCAGAGTAATCATCACTTTCATTATACTATAGTAGATGAATGAAGTTTAGAAGGTTGCATTATATATTGAGTAGGATATTCTCAAGTTTTTGTATTTTTTGAAAATAGCTATTAGTCCTTTCCTCTATTTGATTTTTAAATTTGCTCACCTCCAATTTTTTCCTTGTCACTGCTGCTTTCTGATAAGTGCTCATTCCTTTTTCCTTTTGTTCTTACTCTTTCCATCTTGGTCTTCCTACTTTGCCTCTTTCCTGTGGCTTCTAAATCTGGAAAATGTATATTTTATTTTTCTTTGGTCAATTTGACAAATTAACATACTTAATCACTTCTTTAGTGCTAAAACTAACTTAATTGAATGAACTCTGTATCTTCCATATCTTACATTAGAGTTGAATGAAACCACATCTGATTTATGAATCTATAAAATACCCCAAGTAATCACCTTATTTTTCCTTAAAATCTCTGTAAGAGTAGGTGGAGCTATTTGATTAGGTGGCTTATTCCAAGTTTGGACCACTCATACAAATCTCTCTTATTGAGCAGAAATCTGCCTCTTGCTGAACTTAACTAGTCTTGTCTAGAGCCATTCTTTCAATTTTCATGACAAGTTTCTAGTTTCTTTACCATTCTTGCTTGCTTTCTTGGATATTCTCCAGTTTGTCAATGCCTGTCTTGATAAATTTCTTAAAGAAGCAATATACTATAGCTTTGGTCTCATTATACATTATAGAACTGAATCATTTTCCTTAATTTTGATTCCTAATTGTATTAATATCTTGGAATCACATTATCCTTTTTCGTAGGTATAGCACCCTATTAGGGCAGAAGAAAATGTAGCATAATTGTAGTAGTACAGGTCAGATTGCCTAGTTGGAGTTGTACCTTCACACGTTGAGCTGGGCCCCATTGTCTTCTGTAGGGTAGTTTAGTTTCTCATGGGTAGGTTTATGAAAGGATCAAATTAAAGTAAGTATTAGAAGTGTTATCTTTATTATTGAAATAGCTTTATAAACTTTTCTCTTGTCTGTTGCTGCATAACCATTCAAAACATAGTAACTTAAAACAATGATTTATTCCTTCTTGTGATCCTGCGGTTTGCCTCAACTGCAGCTCTTCACATGGTATTGGCTGGAGTCACTCATTGCTGCATTTGACTGGGGCTGAAACACCTGAATGGCTTTACCTAACATGTCCCATTCCTGGGGCTAGCTTGGCCTTTCTCTCCAGCAGGGTAGTTTGACTTTTTATATGGAGCCTAGGGTTCCAAGAGCAAAAGGGGAGGGAGGCAGCCAGTCTTCTTGGGTTAAGCTCAGAAATGGAACTCAGTCCCTTCCACTGCATTCTCTTGGTCAAAGCAAGTCATCAAAGTTAGCCCGGACTCAGGAGAAAGGAAATAAATTCCACATCTTGACAAGAGGAGGAATGGCATATGTGTACAGGGATGGCAAGGGAGTTAGTGGAGGCTATCTTTGGAGATTGTCTACCACAATTCTGTTTTTTCCTAGCCAATTGAACCAAGTGTTAGCCCTTTTATTTAATCTTTAATAATATTTATTTAAATATTTATTTAATCTTTAATATCCAGTCTGTCTTCTTGTGTTTTAAGTTTTAATGGTTCTTAGAGTTTTGTCATCAGAAGATACAATAGACAAAAGTATGCCATTTATCCCGTTCTCAGCTTTTTACTTGTGACAGCTTTATTGAAGTATAACTGACATACAAAGAACTGCACATTTTTGTAGTGTACAGTTTAATGAGCTTGCTTTCTCAGCTTGTAGTCAGCATTTCACTAGAAACATTTGTTTGCCACTGTTGATACTTAACTCTTGGTCCTTTTGGTCTATCGTTGGGTCAGTAAGCTGCTTGATGACTGTTGTCTTGCCTTCCTATTACTTGTAGTTTCTGGTTAATATCTTTTAAAGTTGTTTCTGTTACTGCTAAAGCAGTGTTCACTTTGGGGGAAGAGGTGCTTAACTACTGTTTAAAAAATTTTCCTTTTGAGTTACACACGATGTTACTAGGGATATAGAAGTTAGTACTCATAAAAGATGTGTTACTAAAGATGGGTTGTAACATTTCTTGTCACCTTGACTACACGTGTTTGTGGCCTTCATCTTGACATAGAATGGGTTAAAGTCATTGGAAAGTTGAAGGGGGACGTCTGGGTGGCTCAGTCTTTAAGCATCTGCCTTCAGTTCAGGTCATGGTCCCAGGGTCCTGGGATCGAGCCCCGCATCGGGCTCCCTGCTCAGCGGGAAGCCTACTTCTCCCTCTCCCACTCCCTCTGCTTGTGTTCCCCCTCTTGCTGTGTCTCTCTCTGTCAAATAAAGAAAATCTTTTAAAAAAAAAAAAGCAAAGTTGAAGGACGTGACTAGGCAATGTTATTCTCAGTTTCATTTGTCTTCCTTGCTAGACCACTTAACACAAAGTTAGAGACGACCTTGCCCACCATTTATTTCTCAGTGTTTAGCACAGGGGCATTTAAATATTTGGAGAATTAAGTGAATGTGAAAAATAGGTTTAAGCAGTAAAATATGAAATAGAACTGCATAAGTGAAAAATAACTTTCATGTTTGGGCTTAGTTATTGTCAGTTTTATTTGAAGATATTTTAGTATAATCTTATGTAAATGAGTCAAAGACTTGTATATGGAGCCTTCTTTAAATTTATATATTTTTCTCTTGCTGTTTGAAGTTATTTGTGAATTCTGGTTAGTCACGTTATTACTTTTTCTTTAGTTAGACTTCATAGTCTAACCTTCAGCTTAGCCAGTCGGAAATTGAATTTACCATTTGAAGTGTGGAATGCCACCATTTACTAGACTGACTCCAAAGCCATTATGCTATACCATCTTCCATAGTTGAATGAATAATGTATTTTGTATTAAGATATAAAACTTGAAAAGGCCTGGTCATTTGTTTCTTACGTGAAAAATTCATATTCACTTAAGTGAAAAATCCACTTACTATATTAAATGGAACTATCTTCTGTTTTTGAGGCAGATCCCAAAAGAGCTGCCATAGTCAGTTTTCAGAGAGCGCTTATGGGGGCGCCTGGGTGGCTCAGTCGTTAAGCGTCTGCCTTCAGCTCAGGTCATGGTCCCAGGGTCCTGGGATCGAGCCCCGCGTCGGGCTCCCTGCTCAGCGGGGAGCCTGCTTCTCCCTCTCCCATTCCCCCTGCTTGTGTCCCTTCTCTCACTGTCTCTCTGTCAAATAAATAAAATAAAATCTTTAAAAATAAAAATAGAAAAAGAGTGCTTATGTCCTAAAGAGCGTGGTGTTCAAAGGACAAACGCAGCTGAGAGGCCTTTGAATATGAAGGTATGGGTGTGGTATAATAAAGTTTTTGTTATCCTAACCAAAGTGTTCATCTGATTTTAGGCCAGTAGTTTCAAATACTGGTTAATAACCACAGGAAACGTAGTAGTTTGACTTCTCACCTTGACCCCTAGTTTGACTTCTCACCTTGACCCCCTTCCAATAATGCAGTGCAGCTTGGCCCTACTGCCATGTTGGCCCCTACCCACTTCATGTGGGTATCTGTAGCTTCAAACTGTTTGGCATATAAGTAGACTAAACTGCGTGACTGCCAGAAGGACAGAAACCAAGAATCAAGAATTCGATAACTCTTCTTGTAAAAATGGACTAGTTGGGGCTAAGCCCAGTTGAAAACTGATTTTCACCTTGATTCCTAGGGTATTTTTAGCTAGGAGGAAAATTGGGGGTGGTGAGAATGGTTTTGTTTTTTGAGTATTTTTATTAACATTTGCCTAATTGTACTACTGGAATTATCTTTTTTCCTCTTAAAAGAAAAAAAAACTCACTAGTTTTTTGTGCCTTCTCCCCTTAATACAACGATCTGATTTTTTTTTTTTTGCTTTAAATCAATTGTAGAATATAATTATTAGCATGCTAGGATTTAAATTAGTTTAGATTGTTAATAGTTTTAAACAAAATTATACAGGATGAAATTTTATCTGTTGGTATGGTCTGTAAATATGTATTTTATTAGCTAAAAATCACTTTAAGGAAATTAATAAAAGGTTTACTCTTCAGATCTGTAATTCTCATAAACCTATCTACCACTGTCTTTATTTAGTTTTTTTAAAGATTTATTTACTTGAGAGAGGGAGAGAGCAAGCAGGGAGAGGGTGAGGGAGACAAGAATCTCCAGCAGGCCCCTTGCTGAGTGGGGAGCCTGGTGGGGAGCTGGATCTCACAACCCTGAAATCATGACCTGAGCCAAAACCAGAGTGTGACGCTTACGACTGTGCCACCCAGGCGCCCCATACCACTGTCTTAACTTTAATTAGGAACAATAAAACTTTGACTTTGAACAACTTGGTACCTGTTGTGAGGTTTTGCTTGAATTGTGTTCTAAATGACGTTAATTTTGTTCTGCTTTCTCGGTTATGGACTCTGGTAGTGTCTCTTAACATGATTGGTTTTTGCTTGAGTCATAATCCTCCGAGAGTCCCAAAAATTTATCTCTTGTGTTCTTTCCATTCTAATGACTACCTTGAAAATGGAAAGTTTGTCAACTTAGTAGAAAAAGCTTGTTATGAGCTCTCATGCTTTCACATTCACTGAAGCATGTGGTCTTTATCAGCATGTAAACAGATAGTACTGTGCGGGGGAGGCACATACTCAAAATGTGTCCTTAAGTAATAAACTCAACACTAACTTCACTTTTTAAGCATTGCTACCCAAAGCATTCTGCTTTTTAAAAGATTTTTTTTTTTTTTAAAGATTTTATTTATTTATTTGACAGAGACAGCGAGAGTAGGAACACAAGCAGGGGGAGTGGGAGAGGGAGAAGCAGGCTTCCTGCAGAGCAGGGAGCCCAATGCAGGGCTCGATCCCAGGACCCTGGGATCATGACCTGAGCTGAAGGCAGCCACTTAACGACTGAGCCACCCAGGCGCCCTAAAGCATTCTGCTTTTAAACCACAAATTTATGAGCCTACTGCAGTTCAACTATTGTACTCTGGTAATAATTGGGTATTAGGCTGTATGTAGTATGCTGTTAAGAAGTGAAGATTTTTTCAGTCTTGTAAATATTCTTATTGTGACTGTTTCTTTTCTTCCAAAGTCTCTTTTGGAAAAGTTTTTGATCCCCAATGCTTCACAAGCAGAGAGCAAAGTCTTCTATTTGAAAATGAAAGGAGACTACTACCGTTACTTGGCCGAGGTTGCTGCTGGTGATGACAAGAAAGGTAAACTGTTTTTAAACATGTTTGTTTAACTTGTATAAAATAACACAGTATGGAAGTAGTCTCTCTGAAATGTAAATGTAAACAGTCCTGAGAATGTATACCTACTGCCTAATACTGGTGTTCTAAAATGCATGCTTGTTGAAAAGCCAATTTTGTGCATAGGAATGTTTCCTCACAATTTTTTTTTTTTTAAGATTTTATTTATCATGACCTGAGCCGAAGGCAGATGCTTAACGACTGAGCCACCCAGGCGCCCCGTTTCCTCACAATTTTAAGAGAGAGTGATCACAGCGTAACTATAGAGCAGTGAAAACTAGTTATTAATTCTGAGATGATTGCAAGAGTTGTTGTATTGACAGTGACCAATGGTTAGTGTGGTGGTGTTCCTTCGAGAAGCCTTTTTTTCTTCTTTTTTTTTTTTTAATTTAAGATCCTCATTCAGTCAAGGTTGCTACAGCTTAGTATTTCAGAGCATACCATTGGATATTAAAGGTCTGGCTTGAGGGGTGAAGATGAAGTGCAAACTTTGTCGATACGTTTTGGCATGTTTTATTTTCCAGGGATTGTGGATCAGTCACAACAAGCGTACCAAGAAGCTTTTGAAATCAGCAAAAAGGAAATGCAACCAACACATCCTATTAGATTGGGTCTGGCCCTTAACTTCTCTGTGTTCTATTACGAAATTCTGAACTCCCCGGAGAAAGCTTGCTCTCTTGCAAAGACAGTACGTATTTTACCTGTTTTGTGGAAATTTAGTAATCCTCATTATTTGAGCACTGAAATGTCCTTCTTTCATCATAGGCTTTTGATGAAGCCATTGCTGAACTTGATACATTAAGTGAAGAGTCCTACAAAGACAGCACGCTAATAATGCAATTACTGAGAGACAACTTGACAGTAAGTACATGACAGCGTCATGAATGGCCAGTGTGGTTGAAATTATGTTCTATAGATTATTACAAGGAATATTTCTGGTCTCTTTATTGAATATAAAATTGTATCAGCTATTAAAGCTATGAAGAAAAACTGCCTTATAGAAACTAAGATTAGATCAAGGACCAAAAATGTATACTTTAGTTAGTTACATATCTATTGTTAGAGTTTTAGTTCTTAAAATAATTTTGTAAGCCCTGGTTTTGGACTTTCAATCACGTAGGCTGTTTTATTTTCCAATTCAATTTGGGTGTTTCCATTTGTTCCATTTTAGTCACAGAATAGTTTTTATTATCAAAATTATACAAGTTCTCTTCATGTTTAAATTCCATTAAAAATGGTTTTCTTGGGGCACCTGGGTGGCTCAGTCAGTTAAGTGTCTGCCTTTGGCTCAGGTCATGATCCTGGGGTCCTGGGATCAAGCCCCATGTCATGTTCCTTGCTCAGCAGTGAGCCTGCTTCTCCTCCTCCTCCCCATTCGTGCTCTCTCTGTCTCTCACTCATTCTCTATCTCAAATAAATAAATAAAACCTTTTTTAAAAAAAATGGTTTTCTTGACCATAAAGTTGCTTCCATATTTATACAGCTATGGTACTCCATCAGTAACTTCAGTTAAAAAATTTCATATACCTTACGGAATTCAAATGGAGATCTATTTTGCCTAGCTAGCCTCTTAATAAAAAAATTTAAAAAAAAGACTTGTTATGGAATGTCATGCTTATCCTTAGCATACTCCAGACTGAGAAAAAAGAACTGTAATGCTATTATCACATTGAAAAAACCTACAGTAATTCCTTAATAATGTTTAATATCTAAACAGTACTCATTCAAGTTGTTTCTTTTTTAAATTGTCTTTAATAAACAGTTTTTTATTTGAATTGGGATCCAAATAAAGTCTACACCTTGCAAAGTGGTTGATATGTCTCTTTAGTCCCATAGGTTTCCCCATTCTCCTTCAGATAAATACTGACTTTGAAGTTTTGAATCTTAGGTGAAAAAGTTATCAAGTACCTGCTGTGCCAGGTAATGAGAGCTAGGAGTGAAGAGTTGCAATGTAGAGCCTGAGGACTGTATATCCTTTTATACATTTCACTTCCAGCTTTATTCTAATTCACTGCCAATTTTCTGAACCAGGTCTATATTCTGGTGTTATTATCATCATCAAAGAGTTTTTTGAACCACATTGTATACTTTGTTATTATTAAACACTTAAAATTATTTTAGAAAGTGTAACTGGGAGCTACTTACAAATTTATGGGATTTTTATTTTCGTCAAGAGAATAACCTGTAGTTTCTTAAAGAATGAATTTTTTATGTCAAAGGAAAGAAGCACTTTGTTAGGTATTTTTAATATTAAGAATTTTCCTATTTTCTGATTTGAAGTGATGTTGTCATTCCTAAAAGGTAAAAATTGAGACCTACTTGCTGTTACATTGTCATCACTTTTTGAGAGGGCCTGGCTTGAAATACATACTTCCAGCTGATTTGGTTATTATTATAGCATGAAAGAGCATACTCCCAACAACTGAAAAGAACCAAGGATTGCATTCCGATTCTGTTACTAATTACTGTGTGTCTTCTCTGAGCCTTAGTAATATCACCTGTTATCATTATAGGTTGATTGGATCATTTATCTGTTAAATTTTGCCAAAACTACCTAGTATTTGAGATTGGATGTGATGGACTAAATTGCCAACACATAACCCTGGTAGAAAAATGTATCAACTTTTTCAGGTGTTTATGGAAAATTTGAGAATCCTAGAAGGTTAAAACTGGGAAGAGATGTTAGAAGATAATTTCATCTTACAAAACCCGTTTAACAGGAACACACAGACTTCCAGAGGTCATTTAGCTTAATATGACCTTGGAAGAAATCTCCTTTCCAGGGCAGAGATCTATTTGGTTAATAAAGCTAATAGATGATTTGGGAGTTAGAAAAGTATTATTGCATTTTTTTCCTTCATTTTTCATTGTATAAGCAGTCCTTTTATAATTACATCTAAAAGTCATTATGGACTGTTAAGACTTGTAAAATATACTAATTTTTGAAGAAGCTGAAATAATTTTGAGATTTTTTTTAACCTGCAAAATTAACATTAATGAAAAAAATTAATAGAATCCATCCATAGTCTTAACACTATGGGACAATTCAGTTTTTACCTCTTAGAAGATTGGGTTCTGACCATACTGTTTTCTGTTCAACTATTTATTTTGAATGCTATAGATTCAAAAGGTATGTTTTTCTAAGCTAAAAACATTAGAAAAGCTAAATTTGTAATTTAATTCAGACTTGATATTCTCACTCTTGAATTTCATGGAGTGTGAGATTCTCTTTGCAGTGGGAGTCTCATGTTGTACGAAAGAAATCAACCTGAGCTTGAACTTGGGTTTGAATTAAGATGATTCTCGTTTAGGTACACTAAACTTAAACATCCGTCTCTCATATTGGGGCTATTCAGAGCAGTTTGATATTCTCATTTTTGTAGCACTTCTGTATTTTTTATTTTGCTTTCTCTTCTATGATAACCAAGAGTTTCTTGTTATCTGACTTTATTTGAAGACAACTTGCTTTGTACTTAGAGTGTTGACACAAAAAGGTTAGGGAGAAAATGAGGGTGTTTTATATCTTGAAGCTGTCTTCATTGCTGTAATCTTTTAAAGAAAGCTTTCAGCAAAAGCTGTGGTTATATTCTGGTAACTATGACAAATTTATTAAGATTTTTTTCAAACTGAAACATGCTGAAAAATCTTTCCTTCTTTTGCCAGTTGTGGACATCGGACACCCAAGGAGACGAAGCTGAAGCAGGAGAAGGAGGGGAAAATTAACCGGCCTTCCAACTTTTGTCTGCCTCATTCTAAAATTTACACAGTAGACCATTTGTCATCCATGCTGTCCCACAAATAGTTTTTTGTTTACGATTTATGACAGGTTTATGTTACTTCTATTTGAATTTCTATATTTCCCATGTGGTTTTTATGTTGAATATTAGGGGAGTAGAGCCAGTTAACATTTAGGGAGTTATCTGTTTTCATCTTGAGGTGGCCAATATGGGGATGTGGAATTTTTATACTAGTTATAAATGTTTGGCATAGTACTTTTGGTACATTGTGGCTTCACAAGGGCCAGTGTTAAAACTGCTTCCATGTCTAAGCAAAGAAAACTGCCTACATATTGGTTTGTCCTGGTGGGGAATAAAAGGGATAATTGGTTCCAGATACAGGTGTAGTTTTTGTGGGTACTTTAAGGTTCGGAGCACTTACAAGGCTGTAGTAGAAATGGGTATTCTGTAGATATTACATATTGAACCATGAGTATCTGTGGAATACTCTCAGTGTGCACACCTTTGACTACAGTTGCAGAAGTGTTCCTTTAATTGTGACCCAATTTACTCTGGATAAGGGCAGAAACGGTTCACATTCCATTATTTGTAAAGTTACCTGCTGTTTGCTTTCATTATTTTTGCTACACTCCTTTTATTTGTATTTAAATGTTTTAGGCAACCTAAGAACAAATGTACAAGTAAAGACGCAGTAAAAATGAATTGCTTGATATCCATTACTTTATGTATATCAAGTACAGCAGCAAAATAAAAATCCCATGTATTTAACTTTTTTTAGGGTTTTTTGTTTTGTTTTGTTTTTTGTTTTGGGGTTTTTTTTTTGCTTTTGTGATTTTTTTTTTTTTTTTTTTTGATACTTGCCTAACATGCATGTGCTGTAAAAATAGTTAACAGGGAAATAACTTGAGATGATGGCTAGCTTTGTTTAATGTCTTATGAAATTTTCATGAACAATCCAAGCATAATTGTTAAGAACACGTGTATCAAGTTCATGTAAGTGGAATAAAAGTTTTATGAATGGACTTTTCAACTACTTTCTCTACAGCTTTTCATGTAAATTAGTCTTCTGGTTCTGAAACTTCTCTAAATTGTACATTTTTGGAAATTTATTCCTTATTCCCTCTTGGCAGCTAATGGGCTTTTACCAAGTTTAAATACAAAGTTTATCGTAACAAAATACTACTAATATAACTACTACTGTTCCCAACCATGTCCCATATTCCTCCCCTCCCCTGGGGGGGGGAGAAAGTTTTGTATTTTGTTTGTTTGGTTTTTGGGGGGTTTTTTTTGTTTTTTTTTGTTTTTTCAGAGACAGGGGATTGATTGGAAAAAAGTAATGTGTTCCATTTAAAATTTTGGTATACGGCATTTTCTAACTTAGGAAGCCACAATGTTCTTGGCCCATCATGACATTGGGTAGCATTAAGTTTTGTGCTTCCAAATCACTTTTGTTTTTAAGAATTTCTTGATATTGTTATAGCCTGCCTTCAATTTTGATCCTTTATTCTATTTGTCAGGTGCACAGGATTACCTTTTTTAGCCTTCTGTCTTGTCACCAACCATTCCTACTTGGTGGCCGTGTACTTGGAAAAAAGGCCGCATGATCTTTCTGGCTCCACTCAGTGTCTAAGGATACCTTGCTTCCTTTGCTTGCATCCCACAAACTATTTCCCTCATCCTATTTACTGCAGCAAATCTCTCCTTAGTTGATGAGATTGTGTTTATCTCCTTGTAAGCCCTACCTATCCTGAATGGTCTGTCATTGTCTGCCTTTAAAATCCTTCCTCTTCCTCTCTTTAAATAATGATGGGGCTAAGTTATACCCAAAGCTCACCCTCAGACTATTTTCCTCAGTACCTTGCAGAAAACACCAAACAAAAATATCATTTTAAAAGAGGTGTATTTTTTTTTCTTTTAGAATGTAAGCTCCTCAAGAGCAGGGACAATGTTTTCTGTATGTTCTATTGTGCCTAGTACACTGTAAATGCTCAATAAATATTGATGACGGGAGGCAGTGAGTCTTGATGATAAGGGTGAGAAACGGAAATCCCAAATAACTGTTTTGTTGCTTGTTTTATTATGACCTCAGATTAAATTGGGAAATACCAGCCCTTTGGCACAGCTGTCCCAAATACTACATTCAAATAAAAGTGCAATGGAGGCCTTGGGGTCTTTCTTTCAAGGAGAAAAGATCTCTTATGCATTGGGGCAAAATAATCATCTTCATGGCTCTTTTTTTAAACTGATTTCTCCTGACCCCCAGGCCAAGGACATGAAGTAATCGTTTATAGCTAAGGAGCATTAAACTAGACTTGAGGGAGATGGATTTCATTCAAGTATAAATAAAAACTAAAGCTTGTCACATTTGCCTATTTATGTGCATTAGTCTTCTAAACTAGTTTGATTCTGAAATAAATTGTGATAATACTTAATATTAGCTGTTAATGTTTCTACGTACTAGTGCCCAATAGATGAAGGAAGATTCCAACCTGAGATTTTTTTTGCCTTGGGATTTGAATAATAAATTTTTATGACATTTCTTTAATTGTCCCAAATCCAGGCTTCATGTCTGTTTTTGTCACTATAACGATATTTCCAGGAAATTGGAGAAAACAACAACATATTTTCTGTGTGTGGAGTATTGGGATTGTTAAAAAAAAAATGTCTGCTTCACAGTTGTCCTTTTGAGAGAGGAGCCGCATTGAGATCAGTTGAAAGGATGGACTTGGCTACAGCTCTGACCTATGGTCCTAGCTTTTCCATTTAATAGTTCTGCTATTACGTCATGCTCTAAAGATCATAGAAATGGTGAGGGGTGAGGGGGGAGTATAAGAGAAAAAGAATGTCAAGTAGTTTAACTATAGGGCCTCAATTTTTTTCCTTCCTGTCTTCCCTACAAAATAGTCACCAATCCTGCCATGGCCCAAAACATACATAAAACTAATAATGGCCAGTTTGGAATCTGCAGTCTTAGATTATTTGTGGTTAAACCTGAATTTGAGAGTGAAACTTTGAATAATTGAACTCTTACCAACAGTGAAAAGCCTCTGGGTGCAAATCCAAGAATTTTGGAGACTTTCCAGCAGTGGCAGTTATCATTGAAACAGTTTCATATCTACATTAGGGGAGAACGGCACTTCATTTGGATGCAAGTACATTAATCACTGCATGAGAGTCTATACAGTGTCTTAGGAACTTCCTAACTGGTGCTGTGTACTGAGAAGATAGTCTTACACATTCCTGCAGAGAAAGATCAAGGAACCATAAATTGCTTTATTTTGTTGTATGTAGGAAAATAAGTGGTGGAATTGAAACATCTATAGTTTTAAGGGGGTCTATGAAACGGTGTTTGGAAGATGGCTAGACGTGGGTCTTTTTCTAAATGTGAAATTAATGTCAATAAAGTACTCTTCCGTTCTCTTTAGTGTCGCTTACAGCAGTCACAGTGTTACTGGTTAATTCTAGCTCTCCTTTAGACTAAAGGCCTAAAATTAAAGATACTGCTGGGTCTGTATGGGTATTTCTTTTAAGAAACTTCACAATGGCCTCTAAGGAAAATGGTACTCTTGAATGACAAAATATGGTATTCAAGATCTCATCACAGTAGATCTGCTTTAAGAACTTGAAAAGCATAAAATTGCTGAGTACATCAAAATCTGATCATGCTACTCAACCTGGATTCTTCGAAGTCTATTTTATATATGATTGTCAGCCCCCAAGTGTTTCAGAACTTGGAAGTTACTGAAGTAGCAAGACTTGATATGCTAACTTTGGGAAGACGTCTGTACCTGCCCTGTATCATTACCGTAATTAGTTTATAAGAATGACTCTCATCCTGGACAAGCAAGCATATGTGTCTCTTGGGTATAGAAACCAAGTTGAAAGTGGCTATATTTGGGCACAGCTATTACCGACCCTAGGTAATGCCAGAGACTCAGTTGATAATGAGTACCTTTTTTCTGTATTTGAGCTCATTCTATGAAATTTCTGAAAGCCCAAACTTAACCAGTCAAATGTTCTTAAAAGACTTAAGTATTAATTTCCAATTCCTTAGAAACCATCAGTATTTTAAGTAGGTGCTTGACATTTTTTGTTACTGGATGTTGGTTTGGGCCAGCCACTTTTCTGAATGTTTAAGAAGGGCTTCTCAGATTTATGTTTGAGTCAAGACTTTGCAGAATGAATGGGATCCAGATGGAGGTTGCAGCATGTGCAAAGGCATCAAGTTACGAGAACTTGAAAGACTTCCGTGCACTCACAAGTGAGGGACTCTGTAGAAGGAAGAACTAGGCTCCCATGTGCTGTAATGATTGAGTGTCCATGCTGCCGAAGTCTGTAAGGGGATGGGGAACACATAATATTTGGCAAAACAAAGGTGTGTAAGATTACATTTTGAGTCAAAAAAGGCTATTTCTAAAACAACTATGGTCTGCAAAACAAGTTTGTGGATCTCCTTGGCAGATGATTCCCAAAGCAAGGAAATTAAGGGTAAAGTTTACCTGTCCTAACAGGTTCTCCACATTAATGACTGATTTAGTTTGGGAGCGGGTACTATATTAGAACTTCAACTGTGTCGAGAGAAAAGTAACGATTTTGAGTATTTTAAGAAAATGCCATTTGCACTTTTAAATCATGCCATGCACAAAAATCAAATACAGAATGAAAGAGTTAAACTCTGATGTTCATAAGATGTAGGTGATACGAAGTTTGTGAGGAAACATCTCTCAAAATGGACACAGGAAGCCTAACTAGGAAAATTATATGTAAACTCGGACTCAGTATATGAACCTTAATATAAATCCAACTACATAAAAATTTAGATAACTGGAAGTGAAAAGTAACACACATATAATGTAAAAAATTGGTATACATACATAAACAATAGGAAAGTGGGCAAAGGTTTTGAACAGGCATTTTTGTGGAGGAGGAAATATATGACCAGTAGATACATGAAGAGAGGTTTAACCAGGGGAATGCAAACCAGGACCACAATGAGATACCACCATTTTACCCCCACATAATGTAATTTGGAAGTCTGGTCATACCAAATGTTGGAGATGATGTGGTTTGAGACCTCCCAGTACTGATGGGAGTTTAATTACTACATCCCTTTGGAAAATAATTTGGCATTATCTCAAAGTTGACATTCACATCCCTATAGTTGAGCAATTCTCTCCTGGGTGTATCTCCTGGAACACTTGCATTGTACACCAGGAAATTCACAGCTGCACTATTTAAGCAAAAAAAATGAGACAATCCAAATGTCCATTGAAAGAATGGATAGAGTTATTTTACCCAATGACATAATCTTCATTTATGAAAATGAAACAACTACTGCCCAGTTAGTTGGTAACATGATTTTAATAACAATATTTAGTGAAAAACATAATACAGTATGATTCCTTATAAAAATGAACAAAATGCCTTGCTTAAGCATACATATACATGATAAAACTTTCTCTTTCCTCTACCATGGATATTCCTGAGACAAAATTTAGAATAGAGGTTACCTATGGAGAAGCAGAGAGACAGGCTAGGGCAGAAGGACATCGGTAAATATAAGTTCTTAGGTAATGTGACCATCGTGGGAATGGGATGGTGAGTTCACAAATACTCATTAGAAAGCAATCCATTCAAGAATAGGAATAAAACAAGGATTATGTTTAATCCAGCTCTAGGCACTAGAGGTCACAAAGGAAAAGAACTAAAGGGGAACAGTACAGTGGGCCAGTAAATTCAGTAGTCAAAGGCTTGCTTGATGGTAATAAGATTAGCAGAGAAAATATGAAAAGTAATCACCAAGTTGGATGAAACAGCACACAAGATGGTTAATTGCTGTCCTAGTCGTTACACCCTAAAATTGTCCTACTGTCCTTTCTGTTTGACTCTAGAGGAGCAGGGAGCAAGAACTGGAGATTTAGTCAGAGGAAGGACAGCTGGGAAGACATTATGAGGAAACACTGAAACTAGTGAAAAGTCCAGGTCTCCAAAATGAAGGAGCAAGGAAGTCTGTAAGAACTTTTGGTAGCACATAGCCTATCTCTGTCGGGCCTGAAGAATTTTTTGTTCTACTAGCCATACCACTTCAGCGAATTCAGACTGTCTGAAGGTTCCGCACTTCTCAACCTTTAAAGGAAATGCACTGCATTCAGTCCTGAATCCCTGAGGCATCTGTCACACCTCATGAATAGCCAAGGCAAGATTTTCACTATTTTTTCTCATATTCCTCTGGGATTCTTCAAAAGTTTAACTGGTTTCTGTAGGAAAAGTCTACTGATGAGAGTTGAAGGTACAGAATCTATAATCCTTAAATAGTACTAGATAAAATATAAATATGGTTGTTGGTTATTTATTTTTTTCTTCCCCAGGATTTGTCTTTCTTTCTTTCCCAGAAAGTCTTTTTAGAGACCTTAGTCCATTCTTGGAGAACTTTATAAGGGGTCAAAGTTGAGCCAAAAACTTTGGAAATGGAAGAATTTGGACAAAGCTTTGGAGTGCTGGGCATTCCTCTGCACCATTACCTGACTGCTCAGTGAAGGAGGGGACGGTGTTCCAATGGGGATACTTCACAGATTATTCCAGAATTTGATCCATGTGGCACATAGTGACACTAATTAGGCTCATTGGACATTCTCCAGTCAAAAGATGGTGTCTAGCTGGCTTTGCCAACAGCAGAGTGGGGAGAGGTAACTGCATTAGGAATGGCCTGCTCTCTCAAGGTTTGTGGAGGCAGAGAATGTGGACATGTTTCCAGTCGGCGAGGGGCAAGACTAGAAATTTCTGCAGTGCAGAATGCAACTCGGGTTGGTTTTAAACCAATGAAAATGTTGAATAAATAATGTGTCCTCCATTTTCTTGAGAAGCTATTTTTCTTTAGTAGCATCAGTAATAGGACAAAGAGATATCATGTGCCTCCTTTTGCAATGCCCTAAGGACCTGACATCACTTCAGTAGGATTCCTGGAAAAAGTGCATAACCTGAAACTAATGGGAAGACATCAGGATAAAACAAAACAGGGGGACATTCTACAAATCAATTGGTCATGAAAGTCAAAACTGAGAAATCGTTCCAGATTAAGGAGACTAAGGAGACATAGCAATTACAAGCAACTGAAGATCCAGTTCCCAAGACCTTATTTCCAGAATCAAGGTGGTTTTGTATTTTAACAGCTACTTGGTTTTTAATATTAAAAAAATGTCATAGGGATATTGATAACAGTAGTATCCCTTTGAGTTCTTGGTTGATTTGGAAAGGACTTCAGCGATAAATGCCCTTGGCTTCTAGTCCAAGGTCAGTTTTATTGTAAGTGTCCATCCTCAGGTTTGGTGGGGCCTGCTCTTGTTCACATGGAGGCATGGAATTGTGGCCTTTTCTGCTCCCTGACCTCCACTAGGATCTGTTTTGCTCCTTTTGACTTACAACCAGCGTGTTGTATCTATCAAGTATTTGCCATAGTTCTGATGCTTGTTTGTGGTCTCAGGATTCTGTTGTGACTTAGTCTTCTTTGAGAATGTAGAGCTCGTCTCTAGGTGTGACCTGGTCAGGCTGGGACCAGAGCCACATTTACCTGGTGACAGCAGTGATACAAATGAAACTTCTAGGGCCCGTGTGTGTGTGTGTGTGTGTGTGTGTGTGTGTGTGTGTGTGTGTGTGACAGAGGGAAGAAGATAGTAGACCCAGTGGAAATTTGCCAGCCCTGATTTGGAAAAAGCAGTCTCAGGTGTGGGGAGAAGCAATATCCATCTGTTCCCACACTGACAATGAGTCGTAGAGTTGTAAGGAATAAAAACTCTAGAACGGTGGTTCCTAAACTTGGCTGCCCGTTAGAATCACCCCACTATTACTCAAGACCTTCTACTTATCAGTATCTGGGGTAGGACCCAGGTATCATTCTTTTAAGCTCCCATGTGTATAAATTATAAGTGAATAAAACAGCCTTTGAAAAGAATCTATTATCTGGTGTTGAGCATTCGTCCTGGGCCACTGGGGAGATCAAGCCTCAGCCCACCTTCCACTGCTTGCTTGTGAGTTTGCCCAAGTGACAACTTTCTTGCTAATGAGCTCAGTTTCCTCATCTGTTAAAAGGATTCTAACCATGGGCTTTGGAATCAGACATCCTCCCAGAAGAGGAAGGGGATTTGTAAGAAGCTGGGATTCCACAGATAGGGCTGGGGGGCTGTTTTCAGCCGCTGTTGTCCTTCAGGTGTACAAGCTGAAGACATAAAAAAAAAGAGAGAAAAAAGTCATTGCTTATTCATGTCATCTCTCTAGAACTGCAGAATACAATGTTTTCCACATCAAAGACTCTTAGCCTGGAAGAAAGAAAAAAACGATCTACTGTGGGTTTATCTGCCAAAGTCCAGAGGAAGTATTACTAGATTTTCATGATAAAAACGGAACAGGGAAAAAGTACAGAAGGCTCTTCTCCTTCTCACATTTAACACACCTGCCTCATGAGAAAGTGATGTGACACATTTCACACAGGCACACTTTCACAGAGTTAGCAATCCCACAAAGCAAATTCCTTCTAAGACATCACAGCAGACTTTAAAAATTCAGGATTACCTTACATGCCTGTTTGCTGGCCCTTTAACATCACTATTACGGTAATCCTTTACACTTGTGTGGCATTTTGAAATCTTAAACCATTTTTACAATCGGGAAATTCTCATTACCACCTTATGAGGTTAATGGGGCTGATAATAGTTTCCCCGTCTTGACACTGAAAAAACTGTTTAGATGAATTAACTGGCTTGCTCCGAATCCGACGTCCCGGCCGGCCAAGCAGAGCTGGAGCCTGGGTTTGGAGGGGGAGAGCAGGCCAGTGAAGGGGAACGCATGAAGGGACAATCGGGGAGGGGAATGTGGGATGCATGTCTGTGGAAACCAAGGTTCATGCATGGAAGCCAAGGGCACGCAGTAGGCATGGAGAGGCAGGCGGGAGCCCCAGAAGATGCGTAGGGCCCTGGATTTTCCAACGGGGATGACGAATATCTTCCAGCTCCAGGGAGCTTGTTGTGGAGCGTCGGGGGAGAAGGACAGCGTGTATTTCAGGCACTGCTTGCTGGGGTTCCTTCCTACGGGGCCATGAGGCGTGAGCTGCTTCCGCTGCCCGCGGCTTCCATGCACAAACTGAGAAGCCCGAGGATGCCCGCGCCCCCAGATTTACATGCACTGTGATAGAGAGCTCCTAAAATTAGACTAACCTTCCAGACACAAAGGAGTTCTGAATGCACCCCCGATGGTGGGATTTCAGGCAGTGGGGGAGACCTCCCTAGCATCTCACAAATCATGCCACTGATTTTCTACTGCCCTTGTTCTTGTGAGGGGTCTTGGAGAGGACCCAGCCTCTGGTTGATCCGGGGGCGGGACCCTGGCCATCAGAGGCTCCTCACCCCCTCCCGTGCCCTTGCAATGTGGTCTTTTGCCTTTCCCACTCCCAGAGGCTGCTGCATGGACATAGCCTGGAGATAGTGCTGTGATGGTGAGAACACCCACAGATACCCCGGACTCAACCCAGTTAAGGCCTCTATATAAATGTTTACGATTTGGCTGGCTGGTGCGGAGATCTACTCATCTTGCCGCCGCCCAAGACAAGGCTTGTAGGTAAGTTCCCTCGCTTATTAGACCTGCCACCTCCCAATCTGGTGTGGCCGGCCTCTGTCTTCTGCGTCTCTCTCCCTTCTGTGTGTTCATGTGCGGGGCCAGTCTCACGGTACCCCTGGGAAGCCCTCTCTCTTATTTCATTGGGTAGTCCCCACGGGACATACATTTTGTTAGGTTGGGGAAGGCATATCCAGTTTGGTTTCCCCTCGTCGATTTATTTAAAAGGAACATCCACAGACTAATCCCTTGTCTTAACCTAAGGCTCCAGTGACTTTTACCTGCAGAAGTCAGGACTTAGTCACACCTCCTTAAAGGAGCAATCAGTATGCAGTTTCTCTTTCTTCTTTGGTATACCCTCACTTCTAATTTCCTGCACACTCTCTTGGGGTGTGTAATCCTCAGAAGGGAATTAACTTCCTTTATCTTCTATTGCTTAAGATTAACTATAGAACTCCACGAAGCAAGGGATCCACCCCCCGCTGCCCCGCCCCACAAAATACACTTTTAGGCCACGGAGGAAGATCATCGGCGGCTTGCAAGCCTCCAGTCCTACATGTCGTAACTCTTATCTCCCCACCTGCCCAAAGGGAGCAGCCCCTTCTTGGTTGAGCAGGCAGCTCCTGATCCGTTTTCCAGCCTTCAGCACCACGTATTGTAGAGATTGTGGAACGCAAACCCAACAATAGGAAGGAGACTCTCAAAAGTACCTGAAAACTTCCAAGAGCGTCCTTCTCCAGAATGTGCTACCCAAGCACATTCAGAGAATATTCACAAGGATGACAGGAGGGACCTCAGGGATCTTCAAGTTCAACCCCTTCATTTTACAAATGAGGAAACAGAACCAGAGAATGGAGGTGACTGGCTCAAGGCCATGCAGTTGGGGGGCAGAACGGAAGAAAGTATCCGAAGGTGAGATAAGGATTTCCTGAGGACTGAAATATAGTTCCAGGTACATTCTCGCTCCCCCTGGACCTATGTTGTCTTTGCAGAGACAGCTGCCTTCCAGCTCACACACGAACCCTAGATGTCCAGAGCTGCCTTTATTTGTTGGCCATATTCTTTTACTTCTAAGGAGAGAGTCACAACTCACCCTGTTTAGTATGGTAGCAGCGACTCACCACGTGCGACTACTAAGAACTTGAAATGTAGCTGGTCCAAACTGAGACATGCTAGATTTTTGAAGGATGCAAAAAGAACATAAAGTATTTCATTGATCATGTTTTAATCTTGATTACATGTAGAAATGATCATCTTTGGGGCATTTCAAGTTAGATAACACACACTTTTAAGATTAATTTTACTTTTTAATGTGACTGCTAGAAAATTCTAAATTACACATGCAGTTTGCATTCTATTAGTGCTGTTCTAAAAGATAATCACAAATCTCAGACAAACATGAAATGAGCATGTATCAAGAATTTTTGAAGGCTCATTAATAATGAAGGAACTAATAAGGTATTATGACCAGCACAAAGGACATACGAAAAGCTAAACTATTTATAGACAAATTAACAATAAAATATTAGGATGCATTTGCTTGGTTAGATATAAAACTGGTTAATGTCCAACAGGCCGTAAATCTTAGGGGTTTTCTGTTCTAGTCAACAGAAATTACCTGCATCTCTACTGGACAAAAATATACAAATTAGCAAGTGACCTCACACTAAGTCTGGGACTTCTGATCAATAGGAAACAATGAGATGCACTACATTGCACTGGACCAAGGTTTCTAATAGAGATATAATGCAAACCACACTGTAACTAGATTTTCTAGTAGCCACGTTTTAAAAAAGAAATAAAAAAGCAACAGGTGAAATGAATTTTAATAATGTATCTTATTTCACCCAATACCTTCAAAATATTATCACTTCCACATGTAATCAACATAAAATTATCAATCAAATATGTTACAATTTTTTTTTCCAACTAAGTCTTTGAAATCTGATGTAGATTTTTCACTAAACAGCACATCTCAATTCAGACCAGCCACATTTTAGGAGCTCCATGGCCACCCCTGGCTAATGGCTATGGTGTCGGACAGCACAATTCTAGACAATCCTCAGCTGGTCTCTGACCTGCTCTTATACTGAAAGGATTGAAAGGCAGACGTCCACCTCATCTGCCTTATTTCCAAGCGTTGGATGTTTTTTTTCTGACAGTCCCCAGATCTTCCTATGCATTAGGTGGGCTCTGGGGATGTTAGGAATGGGTCAGTTCATGTAGTGGGTCCGAATGCGGGCTGCGGAGCCCGAGCGTCGGGACAGAGCCGTCACCGGGAATTTGGGGTGATTGAATACGACGATGTCTCGGCGGCCGCTCGCACAGTGTCTGCAACAGAGGAAATGCTCGGTCAGTACCAGTCGCCAGTCCCTTCGCCCCCACCCCCGTCCACAAAGCCGCAGATAAGCTGGCTTCCCCCACGGAGGCAGAGAGGAGCCCCGATGAGTCATCTGTCCGCACAGAATGGCAGTGACTCGAGAGGCTGAGAAGCCTTTTCAAGAAACTTCCCACGCTTGTAGTGCTTACTGGCGCAGAACTCTCCGCAGCCTCCAGCGGGCCTCCGCCTCTCAGCTTCCTCCTTCTCTTACTTCTCCGAAAGGCTGAGAAAGGGAAGAGCGGCTTCTCAACTTCCTCAGGCAGACCGAGCGCCCTAAGTAAGACCCAGGAAGCCCCCGGAAGGGGCGGCTGCCCTGCGCGTTCCACAGGTGACCCGGGGGTGACACGCAGCCCTGGCCGAGCCCCACCGAGCCAACGCTTGGTCCCCCTCTCGGGGCAGTGCGTCTGGTAGCGGAGGAGGTGAGGCCCCGCGAGGCTAGGAGGGGGCCACAGCCTTCCCTCCACATGCACACACGGGGAGGTTTTCTCATCAAGGCAGGCATCTCTGCCCTCCCCGCTGTTCACAGCTGTCGCCCCTTCTGGCTGGCTGGTGCCCCCGGCCCACCGGGGGTCCGATGTGTGGTTAGTGCAGACAGCAGCTGGGGACGAAGGCGGCCCTCACTGAGCCTCTCCGGGAGCCTCCAGCCGCCAGGAACGTCCCACCTCCAGGCTTTCCCACGTGCTGCTTCCTGGCCAGGTATGCCCTCCTTCCCTTGCCGCCTCTCTTCTTGTCCCTCCTCTGCCAGATTACACAGCAAACCAACCCAACACTCCCGGGGAACTTGCCTGGCCCATGGCCCTTGGAAGAGGGAGCCCCAAAGACTGTATCGCTCCGCCGATGGGACTAGAGGTGGTCCCCTGAGCCCCGAACAGCTAACCACCGTCTGGCTCGTGACTTCAGTGTCCTGGATGCAAGAATTCGGCTGGGTCAATCAGATTGCTGTTTCTTTCTAGCGTTTGAACTAATTCTGTGTAAGTTGTGGCCAGGCAGTGATAAAACACACAAAGACAAAGCAAAACAAAAAAAATGGTATTAGAAGTGTATCTGGATTCTAGGCTTGAAGACTGTGACAGCCATTTTGGGGTCATTTCCAAGCTGATGAGCAGGCAGAAGAAGCTGATCTACAGAGAAAAGGAAGAGACACAGAGGGAATGAGAAATGAGAGAGAGAGAGAGAGGGGGGGGAGGGGAAGGAGGGGAAAGAGGGGGTTGGGGAGCCACTGGGCCTCTAGTCTTTCCAGTGTCCTGTTCCAGTTCAATAACCCAGGGCTATGTAACTCATTTCCTGAGCTAAGGTTCCATGACATTCCTCAATTCTTGCTGTAAAAGCTTCTTTTTCACTTTAACTAGTTTGAAGGGATGTCTATTGCTTGAAGCCAAAAGAGCCTTGGCTGGAATATTTTCCTTTGGGACTCAGACTGAATGACCACCCCCCACCCCCCAGCTCTGCACACGTGCAACCCCAACATGGCCCCCGGCTGTCGCGGCACTTGGCTGTCACGGCACTTGGCTGTCACGCTCTCTCAGTTCCAGACTCCTCCAAGGAGGGGTTTATCCTCCTTTCCTTGTATCCTTAGCACCCAGCACGGAGCTCACTGAAGATCTGTTGCCTCATACATGATTGTTGACTGAGAGAACTAAATGTACCTGTGTTTTCAAGCTCCAATAAAAATTCCTTATCTTTGCGTACTCTTTATAGTTTATAAAACATGCTCATCCCCAGGCTTCTAGCTTATAGATGACCCGAACAACCTCACTGTGTGTTTCTTAGAACAACACAGATGTGACACTGGTGGCTGGGGAAGACTTCTGTGGCTATCCCTCGCTTGACAGAAGTGGGCAGCAGAGAAGTTCAGTGACTTGCTTGACACTGCATAGTTGGTGACATAACTAGGACTGTAAGTCAGGTCCCCTGACCCTGAATTGGGGTATTCCTGTACCCATAGCTTGTATCCTTGCATTTACCTCCACCTTTACGAAATAGGTTGTGTGATCCCCAAAATACCAAGGCAATCCTCGAAGAAAGCTTTTAGTCCCACCTCCGAGAGCCCTAACCTATGCTCTAGGGACTGATCAGTGAATCTAGGGCAAGGTTTTAAAGGACATCGGCTCTCTGGAATTAGGGCAGCCCTGTCCTCTCAAAGCTTTGCACCAGCATTCGTCTCCCTGGTGCTCTCCTGGGCCTATAACCCCTCACAAAACCATGAGAGTCAGGCCTCAGAACTCCACGGTGTCCCCATTCCCCGAATTCCCCCTCAACGCACCCAGCTCATTGCCAAAGCATTCCTGGTGACTCCCGCCCGATGCATCATTTCTTCGCACTGCTGAGAATGCTGAATGCAACACGCAAGCTCCAGGAGCAAACTTCACTCCTTCCCTGCTCCCATTCACCACTTTCCCCCCAAGAATGTTAGTGTGTGGGATGTCTGTTCCTCAAAATGTTCTCCTTTAATCCATATGCTCCTAATAAGAGAACAGTTCTCTGCAGGATTTTAGGTGGAATCCCCAAATTCCAAGTGTTCACATTTAGGGGATTTTTTTTCTACATATAAGATACTTAAAACTACTGGGTACATCCCAATCAATATTCTGCGTACATCCCAATAATTAATATGATAAAAATCATTTTAGCATTTTGGTAAAACTTAGAAAGCTACTGAATTTGTCAAAATGGCTTATTCTCATATTCTGCACTCAGTCATGCGTCATGTGTCATTTTTGACAAATGCAAAATGTTTTTGGAAGCCCTGTATGAGGGGAAAAAAGATCCCCAGATTGTGATAAAGACTTTGTCATGCTCCACAAAAGCAACTACATTTATTTTTTCTATTGACGTGAAATTCACATAAGATTAATTATTTTTAAACGAACAGTTCCGTGTTTACAGTGAACACCTCAGTGGCTTTTAGTATACTTACAGTGATGTACAAATACCACCTCTGTGGAGGTCCACAACATTTTCATCACCCCAAAAGGAAGTCCCAGATCCATCAAGCAGTTTTCTCCATTTCCCTCTCCCTCCAGCCCCTGGCAGCCACCGACCCGCTTTCCGTCTTTGTGGATTTGCCTGTTCTGGATATTACATGTCCATGGAATCAGAGAACACGAGACCCTTTATGTCTAGCTTCTCTCACTTTGCATGGGATTTTCAAGGTTTATGCACAGGGAGCATCTGTCAGCGCTTCACCCCTTTGAGGCTGAATACTGTTCCGTTGTGTGGCTACACAGAGCCTGCCTGAACTCCGGGGAGGGGACCCGGAACCCACCTACCTATGGGAGGAGTGTCGGAGAGTTGGTGGCCATCCTTACAACGCCACAATAAGTAAAATGAAATCCTTTTTTCCTCTTGCACTTTTTTTTTTGGTGGGGGCAGGGATGCGGAGCAGAGATAGTTGAATTTGCACGACCGCAGCGTGACTAAGTAGGTCTCGGCTGCACAGCTACTCATGGCTTCTGGGCACGGGGGGCCTCCTCCCCGCCAGGCACCTGCACGATTTCTCATCATCACAACACCATGAAGTGCAGATGCCATTATGCCCATTTCAAAGGAGAGACCCAGAAAGATTAAGGAACTCGTCCAGTGGCCAAGTACTGCCAACCCCTGACCTTCACCCCACCGTGCTGCTTCTAGATCTGCATTCTCTTCTTGGCTCCTGTCTTAGTCCAACTGGGTTGCTATGATAAAATACCATATGCAGGGTCGCTTATAAACAGCAGAAATTTATTTCTCATGGTTCTGGAAGCTGGAAGTCCTAGATCAAGGTGCCAGCATGATCAGGTGAGGGCCCTCTTCCAGGTTGTAGACTTCTCCATGTGTCTTTACTTGGTGGAAGGGACGAGAGAGCTCTGTGGGGTCTCTTTTGCAGTAATCCCATTCATGAGGGCTCCACCCTCATTCCCTAAGGACCTCCTAATACCATCACATTGGGCATTAGGATTCAACATATGAATTTGCAGGTGGGGTGGGGTGGGGGAGACACAAACATTCAAACTCTAGGGACTCCTTCTCTTCCAGGTTGCATCATCTTGAGGAGTGCTCTCCGTGGACTACAAACCTCACCAGCTCCCTTTTCTGTATCCTCAAGTAACAGTCCAAAGCTCTCAGCCTGGCCTCATTTCCTGCCCCTTCCCACCTTGAGCCGAGCAGTCCAGCAATACTTAACTGCTTCTGGCTGACAGAACATTCAGGGCTCCTTCGCACATGCCGTTCCCTTTGGCGGAAGGTCCTCCTTGTTTTTCTACTTGGTGAACCCCTCTTTATCCTCCAAGTCTCAGCTCCTGTGTTACAGCCTGCGTGGGCAGACAGAGACCTTGCCTTCCCATCTTGGCCTCCCTAATCCCCAGCACCGCACTGCCCCGTGACCTCAATACCTGCTCCCCGAATGAAGCTGTACCCTATCCCCGGCCAGCTCCCGAGGCAGTTATCCGACCAGGAGGGAGGTCCGGGCACCCAGGGCGAAGCCATTCTAAAGGCAAAGGGTCTGAAAGGTAGTTATGCAAGGGCTTTGTGGGGCAGGGAGAGCCTAGAATGTTCCAGTTCTCTTTTGCGGAAATGCCAGTACATCATAATTTCCTCCCTTTTCTGGTAAAGAGGAAAAACTCCCCAGAACTCTGTTAATCATTCTCTAGACCATTCCTTTCCCTCTGCCTCTATCTTCCCTGTACTTATTACACCTTCTCATTTCTCTATTCCTGGGCAGGGGCAAGGGGGAGCTACTTCTAGAAGGTGGGAGAAGGACAACAAGGAGAAGTTGTAGAGGGAGAAAGAAGATCTCACTTTTTTTTTTTCATCATTGAGGGATTTTTTTTTCATTCTTTTGAATTCTGCCCCCTGCAAACAGGCGCAGTGACGCCATGCCCCAGCGTTTTCCTCACTTCCCGTGTTTTTCCCCTTTATTGGGAGATCTTCCTGGGATGGGGCCATGGCTACATGCTGGAGTTTCCCGTGCTGAGTCAATGCCAGAGAGAGTGGGTGTGTCCACACGAGAACAAGTGAGCAGTAGCTGGGAAAAGAGTATCTGAGAAGCGGGAAGACAAAGCTTGTTTGAGAAGAGCCTTCAGCCTCAGTCTCCTTGCCGGGGTCCCTGCTCTCAGGCCCCCCCAGTGCTGCAGCTGTGTCCATCTAGTCAACTAGCCTGTAGGAAATCCTATTCCTTAAGCTTGTCTCAGATCAGGTAAAGACAATGGAACTTATGAAAACATTGCATTTCCATGACATTCAGTAATTCATTGATCCTTCTATTTAGCTGGCAAATACCTGTTGAGCACCTTTCATACTCCAGGCAGTGTGCTGGACCCTAAGTTTATACCCAAGAACCTGTCTCATGGGAAAATAGATATCATCCTACATAGCACAAACTTCCTGCCTGATTTCTGCCTGCCTGCCCTGATTTTTAGTGCTGAAGAGCTTAGAGATCCCTAGTTCAGGGCATGTGTTTTATAGGTGAGGGAAGAAAGTTCCAGAGATAGGTAGAACGCAGAGTCTTCTACATCGATGGAGGCCAGGAGGCAGTGCAGAGAAAAGGAAGCCTGGTCTGGTATAAAGGGCTTGGTTATAGGCTGAATTGTGTCCCCCACAAAAGATGTTGAAGTCCTAACCCCCAGTACCCGCAAATGTGACCTTATTTTGTGATAGGGTCTTTTTTTTCTTCCTCTTCTCCCCCAGCTTTATTGAGATATAATTGACATACAACATTGTGTAAAGTTAAGGTGTACAATGTGTTGATTTGATATCAATTGCAAAATGAATAGAATCTTCTGGAATCTTATTTGGATAATTATTTGAAAATAGGATCATCAAACACTTGACCAAGTTAAGATGAGAACACATGACCGTGTTCTTACGAGAAGGGGCAATTTGGACATGGAGATAGACCCACACTCAGGGAGAGTGCCATGTGAAGATGAAGGTGCAGATTGGGACGATGCATGTACATGTCAAGAAATACCAAAGATTGCCAACAAACCATTAGTGTCAAGGAGAAAGGCCTGGAACAGAACCTCCCTCAGAGGGAACCAGCCCTACTAACACCTCAGTCTCAGATTTCCAGCCTCCCGAATTGAGACAGTAGAGCTCTATTGTTGGAGCCATCCAGGTTGGGGTGCTTTGTTATCCAAGCCCCAGCTGCAACCGGAAGTCAGCCAGATGGAGCAGATCTGAGCAGGGCATGGAGCTGTTGAGAAGTGCTCAGAGACGTGAAGGAAGTATCAGGGGTTCCCAGGGACTCACACATAAGTAAGAAACAGCACTGGGTAAGCCCATCATTCTGGCCAAGGTCTCCTGCTGCTTCCAGACCTGAGGGAGAGTCATGGACCCTTGGAAAACCTGGACCCCCTCACCCTCTCTGCCCATGGGGACCTTGAGCATCTCTGAAAATCAGAAAGTGGCCTCCATTTTATTGGGGGCAGAATCAATTTAAATTGCAGCGGCTTGTCTTCCAGCTGTCAGCTCGGGCCAGAACATCACATATTTTCCATCAATAATTCAACAATCTCAGAAATAGAGGCTCCAGGGATTCCCTGGGGAGCTGACTGGTTCCATTCATTATTTAGCGGGCACTTACAGCCTTGCCCCTGAGTGCTGGAGAATCCTGCTCCAGGCTGGATGCTTTCCCCATTCACTCCTTCTCCCTGCCCCTCTGCCTTCGGTGTTCATTTTCTTTTTCTCCTCTTTTCTCCGAGACTGCTTCCTGTCATCGGGCGTGGATACCTTCCAGATTTTACAGTTTCCTGCATCTCTATCTTGCTGTCCAGCACAGGCTGAGATGCTAAAGTCTAAGATGAAAGGTGTATTTAAGAATTCTTTTAGTTCTCCACCATGCTTAAAAAGGGTTTGTGTGTAGCAACACATAGAGGTTTCGTTTGTTTGTTGCTTTTTTTTTTTTTCAAGATGCTTGTGAATTGTTCAAACAGGGCCTCTTGGCGAGGCAGCTGGGAGAAGGATCACAGCATTCCTTCTGATGGCTCCTTTGCACCCACTAGTTGCCCCGGAGCTGCTGGTTTTGTGCGTGGTAGAGGAGAGGAGCGGGTGGGGGGCTGTGCATTGTGTAGCGGCCAATGGAGAGATGACACCCAGGGACAGCACCTGTGACAAGACCAGTGGGCAGCAGCGGTGATGAGACAGTTTTTGGTGGCATGTTGGGCAGTAGACAGGAGTGAGTGGTATTTGGAGCACAGGAGAAGTAACATTGAATACCCCACGGCGACTAATACACACTGGTTTGAGGGCACAGAGGGGCTCCTTGAAGTAACTGGGAGAACAGAACAGAGAAAGGATGATGGCAGGGTCTATAGGGCTGCAGTCAAGGGGCTGGGGGCTCAGAGCTACTGTACTTTGACATCGATGCTGATCTGATCTGGAACTCATAGCCTATAGAAGCCTGCAGCATGACTTAGATGCTAAATACAGGGCGATTCACAGAAGAGCTGTTGGTCACTGTAAAATATCTATTATTCAGTGTTCTGGTGGCGTACAGCTAGGAAACAAAATGTCCTGACATTGAATGGTTTAGAACAACCATTTATTTTGCTCCTGATTTTGTAGGTGAGGAATCTGTGGAGGGCTTGGCTGAATGGTTTATCTCTGCTCTACACAGTGTCATTTGGAGCAACTGGGGGACCCACTACCAAAAGGGCCTTTTGCTCGAATGTCTGGCACATCTAGTGCTTCGTGGCCCCTCTCTTCTCAGGCAATATCTCGTCCTCCAGGGCCTGTGCACGTAGCTGACATTCCCATAGCATGGTGGTCTCGGGGGAGGCTGCATTTCTTACATGGCGGCTAGCTTCCAAGAGACAGGAGGTGGAAAAGGCCAGACCATCCAAGGGCTGTCACAAGAACTGGCATTTGGGTCATTTCCACCATGTCATAGTGATCCAAGTTTATTTTATGTCATAGTGATCCAAGTTTATTTTATGTTGCAGTAATAAGGCCCCCCAAATCTCAGTTGCTTAATACCACTGAAGTTTATTTCTTACTCATGCAAAAAAGTCTATTGTGGATATAGTCATCTTCCAGGGCAGCTGTTCTCCATGGGGTCGTTCATTTTTCCAGGGCGCTTTGGTCTTAAGGCACCTCTATATCAACACGCGCTTCCAAGATCACTGTTGGAAGAGAAGACAGAGTTTGCATGCTCCCATGCAAAAGCGAAATGTGTCTCTTTCACTCACATTTCATTGGCCAAAGCAAGTTAAGTGGCCAAACCTTATTTCAAGGGGACAACGAAGCACAATCCTGACAGAAAGACAGGCGAACCCGCATACTGGGGAGCAGCGGTGACGTCACTTCATTCCTCCAGAGGGTGATGCTCATGAGGATCGACTGAAATCAAGTCATCATTGGGACCCACACAGCCACACTGAGAGGGGACTTCTAGGAGGCTGGTTAGCGCCACTCAACACTCAGCGACTAACTCCTGCCCTCCAGCCTTAGGGAGACAACTTTAACTGGTGAGTCCTCACAGTTACTGCACATTTTGGAGTTCCCGGGTTGTCTTGGTCCATTCGGGATGCTGTAACAAAATGCCATGGACTAGGGGGCCAACAAGCAACGGAAATTTATTTCTCACTGTTCTGGAAGCTGGAAGTCCGAGATCAAGGCACCAACAGATTTGGTGTCTGTTGAGGGTTGGTTTCCTCGGTGGTCTTCTGATGGTGGTCTTCTCACCACGGCTTCTCAAGGCGGAAGGAGCAAGCAAGCTCTCTGCTCTCTTTCATAAGGACCCTGATCCCGCGCATGGGGGCTCCACCCTCTCCAACCAGTTACTTCCTGTGGCTCCACCTCCGAATACCATCACCTTGGGGGTTAGGATTTCAACACAGGAATTTCGCAGTGACACAAACGTTCAGACCACGGCTCGTGTTTGTTTTTTAAGGAGTCGAGACTCTTCAGCATTAAATTTAAAAACACAAAAATTCTTTTTGTGTGAAATGAATAGACACAAAGATTTCAAACAACTCACAGAGTGTATTCCAGTGTTTGCCTGCTTCCCTATGTTTTCATCCCCTTCCAGCTGTAACCCCCAGGACAACAATGACCCAAACAGAGCACTGTACTTAATACGTAAGGCCAGAGACACTCATAAAAGCCTTGGCCGTGTGTTCAGTGCCTCCGCTCTGGCTCTCCACCTCGCTTCGATTTTCCCTAGGAAGGATGTCAGTGGGAATGAAGGCACATTCCAACCCCATCACGCTCTTAGGGCGCAAGAGGAGTTGTTTCGGTTTAAATTGTACATTTTCCACTCTTGCTCCCTTTGGAGAGATTTAAAACCCCTCACTAGTTTACAGGCCTGCGTGACCTAATGGGGAGAGAGCTGTGTACAATTTTTTACGTCTTCAGTGCTCTTGGGAAAGGCTACTTAATCATTAGCCAACCACTTATTTTCTCTTAATCTCTGTTAATTACCTTTTTGTAACCAGAGGCAGGAAGAGGGCCGGGAGCCAAACAAACCCAGCAGGTGAAAGCAATACTAAGAAGGGGCGGGACCGCTAGCCAATCAGAGTGAGGCGGAGAGGCGGGGCCAGACACCCCCCCCACCCCCACCCCCCCACCCCCCCCACCCCCCCCCCCCCGGTGCGGCAGCGCTGCCCGGCGCGCTTGGGGCTGGCGGCAGGGGCCAGGTGGGGGCAGGCTGGGAGCAGAGATCTTCCGAGTAGTTGGCTTTTCGGGGTAAGTGAGATTTAAAAAGGAATTTAACTCTTTTAGCAAAAAGTTCTCCAGGAAATGTGTACGTTCCCTGCATTAGTACAGGGCCTATGCAGACAGTAACGCAACCCGTGACGGCTGACTTGTCCTTAGCAGTCCGGGACACAAGGCCCGAGTCGGGTTTTGCTTGGTGTGGTAACCCCAGGGCCTCTCATGAGGCCCGGCACCTGGCAAGCTCCGAGTCCCTCCTGGCTGACGAAATGAACCCGCAAGTTTATCACAGACAAAGGTATGGGACGGTGCCCAAGGCTGTTTATTCCGAACACGCGTTCTTATTGCCCAGTCCTTGGGTGTGGATGGTCTAGGAGGCAGAGAAGGGCGGGAGTTTGTAGAATGTCTCTCAGTTTGGGTTTATGTGGTGTTTTCTCATTACCTTGAGGCTATACATTTTTGGCAGAAATATGAGAGAACGGATCAGGTGATCTTAAATTTGAGCGGGATTATGATGGTGTCTGACGGTTTTGTCCATATAAAGTTACTATAGTTTTCTTTCTCATTAATAAGTATCTCCCAGAGTTAGGTATGTTGAGACCCTGTGAACATCCTGTTTCTCGTGACACTTTGATCCACTAGCTTTAGGAGTCATGGATGATTTGATGATTCAATTGATGAACCAATTATTACCATGATGATCGCCAAATGTTGACTTTCTAATTTTCATCCTTCCTTCTGCATTTATTAATATTCTACTGTAAGAAAGAGCTTTCCTTTTCCCCTGTTTACTTATTTAAATCAGTTTTAACTAATTCATTCTTATTTGAATCAATAATCTATTACTATTATGAATTATTCTGATGCTTAAATTGTCCCAGGTTTGGTCTTTGGGGGTTCTTATGTTTTACTGCCCTGCCCCAGCCTTGGAAACAACCATTGTCCTAAGGTGCCCTCTTTCTTTTTAGTGGGGAAGGTATTTAGATACCAAGACCTGGGTGCCAGGGAAGCCCATTGCCATTGGAGTGTCAATGCTTTTTAGCTTTCTTACTGGGCAGACCTAGGAAGTATATCTCTGTATACACACGTACACACACACACATACACATACACCCACACTTTGTTTTATATCTATCTGTCTGCATTAAAAACCATTAGTTCAAACCATAAGTTTATACTGATATCTCTAATTCCAACCTAACGTCACAGAGCATCATTTTAACTCTCTCCCTTTCCATATTTATGACTTCCTTTTCCAACACTGAAAAACCTGGCTCCTATCATCCATGATATATTGTTTTATTTTCTTAATCCTAGAATATACAGAGAGTAGTTTCAAAATCGTTAACCCATACCTCTGCAGGAAAAAAAAGCAAAATGAAACTACTGACTTGAGTTCAATGTTTACAGATAATTTTTGTCTCTAGCTTCAGGATAGATGGTTCAAATACTTGGCTTGAAAGTTACTCAAGATAGCTATGGTTGAGGGTGCCTGGGTGGCTCAGTTGGTTAAGAGACTGCCTTCGGCTCAGGTCATGATCCTGGAGTCCCTGGATTGAGTCCTGCATCGGGCTCCCTGCTCGGCAGGGAGTCTGCTTCTCCCTCTGACCCTCCCCCCTCTCATGTGCTCTCTCTCAAATAAATAAATAAAATTAAAAAAAAAAAAAAGATAGCTATGGTTGTTGTTTTAACTACTATGTTTGGGTGGTTTGTTTTGCAAGGGATTGTAGAATGACTTTGCAAATGAGCATTTATCACAGGTCCAATGTGAAGAAGTCAGGCAGGACCTAAACGACATCAAGCTCTGGGGAAAGAAGTTTCACCTGACCCTTGTAGAAATAGGCATTTATTAGTTTAGGCACTTCTTGGGTGAGTCTGGAAAGAGAAGTACTGGCCTTGGGCCTAATTATGAATGAGGTGAAGTTTGCCTTCGATATTCTGTCTCTCTCCTTTCTCCATCATTCCCATCTGATGTGATGGGAGCCTCAGCCCCCAGATACTCACTGCTCTCTGGCTGCCCTGAATATCCTGCTATGGTTTTCCAGCTTTGCTTAGGTCTTCCTTTCAATCCTCCAATTAATCTTTCTAGTCTCTCAGCTGTGGATGACCTGTGAGCCCCTGGAGGTATAGCTGTCTAGTCAAACACATTCACAAGAGAGAGTGAAACGATTAGCCAGCTAGGTAGGTACCCTCCCCTAGGGTACGAGTGTACTGCAATTATTAAACTCAGACCCTGGGGAAGCATAGAAGAGAGATGTCTTTGGACCAAGCCCTTCCTATCCTGACCCCTGACCCCTGTCTACTTAATCTGTGGACTGCAGTTGTCCTGCTGGGAAGAGCTGGAGGAAATGTATGTAATGTGTGCTGACTTGAAATCATTACAGATCATTTATCACTTGAATGGTTTAATGCATAAGTAAATACGTTGTATTTATATAATTCTGTTCCTGAATAGTGAGCTTATGAGCAGCTCCATTCCATAGATCCTGATTCAATGGAATGTCTTTACTATCTACCACTTGAGTAATACGTGAAGCAATGAGTTAGCTGGAAGAACTAGTCAGTGGAAACAAGATTAAGATCCCCATCCATCGCTGCTGCCGTGCCCACAGGGTGGGATAATATCAGTGACTCTTCAAATTAAGGAGTTTGAAGAGAACTCCTTATTGAACTGCGGACTTACTCAGGTGCATGGAGCCTTTCATATATTGACCAGCACAACTGCTGTCCCAGAAGGTGGTGGGGTGGGCTTCAGAAGCAGTTAGAAGGATTGACTGTAGACTGTGTAACCATTTCTCAGGGGTTTCAGAAATTATTTTGGGTAGGACAATCTTTTAATAAGAAGGAGTTTCCATTATAATCAAGATGAGGGCTTAGAGTCATCGAACTTGAATTTTCAGAGATACATTAGTTTGTACCCTAGGCTGGCAAGGCAGGGCATAACTCCTGATATAATGCCATGTCGGGTGAGAAACAGTGCCTGCCCGTCCAAATCGCTCTCTGCAGCTAACTTCATAAGTGTCTCAAGGGCAGAGCACAATCAGCATATGAATTTCAGTATTACAGAGAGATTTCCAGGGAGTTACATTACAAATTAATAGGCTGAGACTGAATTTGGAGGGATGATTAAAGTACCTGGTTGGTCTATCTTCTGTGGCAGAACTTCTTAACTTGGGGCTCAGGGAGGGGCTTCAGGGGATCTATGCCCTTCCCAAACTACATGCGATTTTATGTAAAGTCCTGCATTTTAATGTGCATTTTAATGAGGACAGAGACAGCAGCTTTCCCTGGATTCTCAAGGGGGCCCTTGACCCCTCAAGGTTAAGAATCTTGATCGAGTTACATAGTTCTGAGACTGGGTCTCCTGAGACAAGCCTCCACCCCAAAGTGTGACAGGAAGTAGGGCACCAGAATGGCTTAAAAATGCCATAACCACCTCTGCTCCCTTAGTAGGACTCACTTTCCTCCTCCTAAGAGAATATTCGAATGCACGTGAGGGCCGGTGAAGGATCTAACTGCTCTCATTTGTTTTAAAGAGGGACTCAATCCCAAAAAAGTTATGCTCAACATACCTCGCACTGGGCTGAGACAGGCTTGGGAAGCAAGGCTCAGTTGAACAGCAAGATGTACTCTGGAAGAATGGTGAAAGACAAGAGTGTGAATTATGCAGAATTTGTGGCCTGTGAGCTCAGTTTCCTCATCTGCAAAATGGGGATGATGATGATAGTACTGACTGCATGGAGTTGTTTGTGAGGATTTAATGAGTTTATACTCTGTAAAGCCCCAGAACAGTGCTCAGCATGCAGTGAGCAGCCAACATAGATGGTTATTATTATTGTGGTCAGCATCAGTTTGATCTACATAGTCGAATTCATCAGTTCCTTCAGTCAGTTGATTGCTAGTACAGACCCAAATTTTGAATCCATTTAGGATTCCATAGCTATATAGAGAAGAGTTCAGTTAAATGGTAAGTAGGTTTGATTAATTTGATTTCAGGGGGCATTTATGGCAGGGAGTGGATGGGCTTGTTTTTCAGGGAAACCCAGCTTCAGTCCCGAGGCTGTGGGTATAGCATTTCTGCCCGGCACAGGGCAAAGACCCAGCTCATGTGAAGGAGAAAAACAGTATGATCCTAATGACCTACTTCCTGAGGGCCATCTATATTGTAAGAACTCTACAGATATTATCACACTTATTCTTCACAATAATTCTGTAAGGTCAGCTGGATATACCATTTCACATATGAGAAAATTGAGAATCAGAGAGGTTGAGTCATTTTCTTAAGGTCACACAGCTGACTGGCACACACGTTGACTGACTCCAAAGCCCACACTCTGTCCTTTAGACCCAGCTTCCTCCTGATTTCACAATTACCAACTGAGATGAGAATCAGTTTATGATGCCACCCAATTTTCCTATGTTAGCAATATAGCTTATTTCAAGGGATCTGGGGAAGGAAGAGAAATGAGAACCATCGATTTCTTCATCACTTCTCAGATTCAGTGTGCTCTCAACTTAGCCTCACTTCCTCACACTCCATATTCGATGCGCCCCTCCCCGGTTCTTCCTCTTCTGCAGCCCCTGTCCCACTTAGCATCATCACTGTCCTGCCTGTCCCAGCAGGCAGGAAACCAGGGAGTCTCTTGGCTCCTTCACCATCAGCCTCCATTTTCAAGCAGTTACCAAGTCCTCAGATGTCTTTCTTTCTTTGTTCCTTTTTTTTTTTTTTTTTAAGTAGGCTCCACACCCAATGTGGGGCTTGAACTCATGACCCCGAGATTGAGAGTTGGATCCTCTACTGACCGAGCCAGCCAGGCACCCTCCAGGTCTTCATATTTCAGTCCTCAAAAGGCCTCTCCATGCTTACCACATTTGCCCTACTCTGGGTCTCATCCTTTTGTGGCCTGGATATCTCAACACTTCCCCAGTGGACTCCTAGCCTTCGGTCTCTCCCGCTGTGATCCATCCTTCATGCTGTCTGCAACACTGCTAAAGACAGGTTCGGTCTTATCATTCCTTTTAGTCCCTCCAGTTGCCTACAGGATAAAGCCTGAACTCCTTGTTGTGGCTTACAAGGCCGTGGTCTAGAATTTCTGGGATAGTCACCCAGAAATGAGCCACAGATTCCCCTTTCTCTGGGCACTGTCCCCTCCTCCATGAGTTGGGCTACCAGGTACAAATTTGCAAAACGTGACCTCACCCCTTAGCGCTAGTAGATTGGACCAGGGGAGGTCCCATGACTGGAGCTGTACCAGTCAAGAGTTCTCTCCCCAAGAACTGGAATCGGGACACTTTCTCTGGGCCTGAGTCTGTAGCACGTACACTCTACAGAGCACTGAGCAGGACAGGTACTCTGTGATCTGTACTGGATGGTGTCTGGAGGGAGAGGGAAGGACACCAATTCCTGTCTGCAGAGAGAAGCCGAGGAAACGGTGGAGAGTGAACACTGGCTGACTCATCCTGACCTTCTACTTCAAGTTTTTGTTCTTCCTGGCACCCCCCAGTGTGTCCCCGCCTTTGGGTTCTGAGAGATTTCCTGTTGCTTTATAGTACATTTTTCTCTGTAGCTTAAGCCAACTTCAGCGGGTGTTTATATGCTATCCAAGACCCAGCTAATCTGACCCCATCCTTCCTCCCCATCTCTCCTACCAGCTCTCCCACCTTCCCTCTGTTCTTTTTGTGCATTCAGCTTTTGTATCAGCCAAGAAAGCACTCATTTCCTTACCGTTTGCCCCATTCTCATCACTCTGTGCCTTAGGTCATGCTGTTCCTTCTGCCTGCAATCCCCTTCCATAGCTTGTTGGTCTCTGACACTCTTACTTGCCCTTTAAGGCTCTGTTCATACGTTACTTCTCTTCTGAAGCTTTTCGTTAGTCCTTCCTGTGGTCTCAAGGCTCCGTGCATGCCCCATTCTGGAACTTGCCCTCTTGACTTCGTGTTTGTTTACGTGTCTGGCTCCCCATGAGACTGTGAGCTCCCTGTGGGCAGGGCACAGTCTTCCTCATTTCTTCAATTCTATTGTCTGTAGCTCAATTTGTACAATTTCTTGAATATGTTGGTAAAAGGAAGGTCTGTGGCTCAAAGTTCTTGGCTAGTTATCTCAATTATGCATTCCCTGCATAGACATGGTACATGGATTGGGGTAGAGATGCCTTCAGAAGTAGTCCCAATATGGGACTGTTTCGGAAGGGGAAAGATAGAGGGCCTCGAGGAATCAAACCTGCACCCCCTCATTCTGGACTTCCCTCAAAGCACCCCAGAGGCTCTGGCTTGACCTTGCTTCCTTTCTGGTCAGGAACTCGACACAGCCCAAGGATATCATGACCCCATGGCTGACCTTGGGTACCCCCAAAACTTGGCAGGGAGTGACATTTGACATTGCTGTTTCTCTTCCTCCTTTCGGTATCCTCTCCCAGGCACCTGATCGGCCCACATTGCCTCCTGGCTACCCCTTCCCTTCCTCTTCTCTCCTTTCCCACCTAACACTACATCCCATGCCCACCCCTGAAGTTCCCCACCCCCCGGTCATGCCACCCCATCAGAATTCTCTTTCAGGACCCATACCCTTGACATTTCACTTTCTGAATTAATGAGAATTTATTACACACTGTGCCAGGCAGTGAGCTAAATGTTCCCTGAGAGTTTGAGCCAGAACAGGGGACATTGTAGGCCAGGCTCTCTGGGCTCGGATCCTGCTAGAAATAGGAATAATAATGGTTTCTACCTCACAGGAGTGTTATGAAATTTAATGCATGTGAGGCACTTAGAATAGCACCAAGCATACAGTAGGTGCTCAATAAGTTATTACTCATGGGTAAAGGGAACATTCCTTCAACATGAAGGCACACGAGCATCCTAAGGAAGCTAATGGTTTGGTGACCCTTCAAACCAATATTATTTAATATCTGTTCAAACTTTATTTGGGCAGTGGTTTGCAGCCTGTAGCATGCGCCAGAATCATCTGGAAGGCTTTAAAAACAGCTGGGCCTCACCCCCAGAGTGTCTGATGCAGGAGGTCCTATACTGCCTAAGGATTTGTGTTTCTTTTTTATTTTATTTTTAAATTTCTAGTTATTTTATTGTTGTAAGAACACAACATGAGATCTACCCTCTTAAACTTTTAAGCGTACAATATAGTATTATTTTATTATTATCATAGTACAATATAGTATTATATGTTAATTATAGGCACGGTGTTGTATAGGAGATCTCTGGAACTTCCCCATGTGTATGGAGTCTTTATGGCCATTGATCAGCAACTCCCCATTTCTCCTTCCTCCCTGCCCCTGCTGACCACAGTTCTACTCTCTGGTTCTATGAATGTGACTATTTTATATGCCTCATAGAAGTGCAGTCATGCAATATTTGTCTTTCTATGACTGCTGATTTCAGTTAGCATAAGGTCCTCAAGGTTCATCCATGTCGTCACAAATTGCAGGATTTCCTTCTTTTTTTTTTTAAGGCTGAATGATATCTCATTATACGTATATGCTGCATATTCTTTATCCATTCATCCATCAGTGGACATTTAGGTGATTTCCACATCTTGGCTATTGTGGATAGTGCTGCAATGAACATTGGAGTATGAATTAATATCTTTTTGAGATCCTGATTTCAGTTCTTTTGGATAAATACTTCAAGTGGGCTTGCTGGGTCATATGGTAGTTCTATTTTTAATTTTTTGAGGACTCTCCATGCTGTCTTCCATAGTGGCTGCACCATTTTGCATTCCGCCAGCAGTGTAAGGAGTTCCAATTTCTTCACATCTTCGGCCAACACTTGTTGCCGCCTTTCTTTATTTATGTATTTATGTATTTATTTATTTTCCTACTGGGAATCCTAACAGGTGTGAGCTGATATCCCATTATGGGTTTATTTGCATGTCCCTGATGGTTTTGTTGAAGAAATTATCATTTCCCCATTGTGTATTCTTGGCACCCTGTCAAAGATAGTTGACTGTATGTGTGTGGATATGTGTTATATATGTGTGATTTCTGGCTTCTCTATTCTGTTCCATTGATCTATATGTTTTGTCTTTATGCCAGTCCATACTTTTTTGATTACTGTAGCATTGTGACATATTTTGAAACCAGGAAGTGTGATACTTTCAGCTTTGTTCTTCTTGCTCAAGATGGTTTTGGCTGTTCTTGGTCTTTTGTGGCTCCATATGAGTTTTAGTATTTTTTTCATTTCTGTAAAAAATGCCATTGGGGTTTTGATAGGAATTGCATTGAATCTGTAGATTGTTTTGGATGGTATGGGAGTTTTAACAATACTAAGTCTTCCAGTTCATGAAAAGAGGATGTCCTTCTTTTATTTGTGTCTTCTTCAATTTCTTTCATCAATGTTTTGTAGTTTTCAGTCTAGAAGTCTTTTACCTCCTTAGTGAAGTTTATTCCTAAGTATTTTATTCTTTTTAGTGCTATCATAAATGGGATTGTTTTACTAATCTCCTTTTCAGATAGTTAATTATTAGCGTACAGAAGTGCAACTGATTTTTGTATGTTGATTTTACATCCTGCAACTTTACTGAATTCATTTATTCTAACATGTATGAGTGTATGTGTGTAGTCTTTAGGGCTTTCTATATATAATATGTCATCTGCAAACAGACATTTTCCTTTCCTATTTCGTATTTGGATATCTTTTATTTCTTTTTCTTGCCAAACTGCTCTGGCTAAAAATTCTAGTACTATATTGAATAGAAGTAGCAAGAATCAGCAAGCCTCTTTGCTTTGTTTCCTGATTTTAGAGAAAAACTTTGTTTTTCACTATTGAGTATGATATTAGCTCTGATGAATACATATGCAAAAATCCTCAATAAAGTACCAGCAAAGTGAATTTAACAGCACATTAAAAAGATCATGCACCATGATTAAATGGGATTTATTCCTGGGATGCAAGGATGGTTCAATATATGAAAATCAATTAATATACTTCACATTAACAGAATGAAGGATAAAAATCATATGATCATCTCAATAGATGCAGAAAAAGTATTTGAATTCAATGTCCTTTCATGATAAAAACTCCCAACAAACTGAGAATAGAAGGAAATTGCCTGAAAATAAAAGCCATATAGGATTTGCATTTGTAACAAGTTATCAGGTGATGCTGATTTGCTAGTCTGAGGACTAAACTTTAAGAACCACTTTATTTAGAGGGGTGCCTGGGTGGCTCAGTCGGATGAGCGTCTGACTTTCGATTTCAGCTCAGGTCATGATCTCAGGGTCCTGGGATCAAGCCCTACATTGGGCTCTGTGCTCACCAGGGAGTTTGCTTGAGGATTCTCTCTCCCCCTCTTCCTCTACTCCTTCCCCCTGCTCACATGCTCTCTCTCTCTCTCAAATAAATAAATATATATATATATATTTTTTAAAGAACCACTTATTTAGAGCCATGGTTCACAACCTTGGCTGTACATTAGAACCACTCGGAGAACTTTTAAATTAAAACACCAATTCCTGAGCTGCATCTTGTGCAAATAAGTGAAGAGCAATCAAATAAGGTCAAAGGCTATTTATTCAGAGCTTGCACTATAAGAGAATCAAACACCACCATCACTTGTATTTGGTAGAGACTCAAAGGCAGGCAGAAGAGTGGAGAAAAAGGAAGGCATTCAGGTATGCCCTCATTGGGGTTCTTGAAATGGGGAAGCTGGAAGTAGGCTAACTAGAAGTGGGGCATCCAGTGTGATTGGTTAGGGATGCATATTTGACTTTCCCTGGTTGCTTCTAAGTCGGAAGGAGGGGCTAAAATTAAGAGAGCTGGCAGATATTGATTAAGTTCTGAGTGTTTGGGGCTGATTGCTACAAAGGTTGTGGTTTGGTTTCCTGGGCTGGTTACTGCAGATGGTGTGGGTCAGAGTTCTGTTGTCATATAAGGTCGGACTGTTGTCCATTTGTATATTCAGTCTCTCAACCCAGACCAGTTAAATCAGAATTGCTAAGAGTAGGCTAAATTAAATTACACACATACACACATACAATTACACACATACACACGTGTGTGTGTGTGTTTTTAAACGCTCCAGATGATTCCCATGAGAGCCAAGGTTAAGAAGCATGATTTTGAGAGAAAGCCTGAGCACCTCGCAGGGCAAGGTTGGAGAGTGAGGAAGGACAGTGGTATTGCTCTTCCTTTCTTCCCTTCTCCCCAGGAACAGATCCCCTGGGTGAAGTGATTCACCTCCTAACAAGTTAGTGATCATCTTTGTACCTGGAGGCACCATAGATGATGGATCCTCACCCCCAGTGCAGAAACTTATTGAAAATATGACAGCTCACAGGATTTACCCTCTGTTTTAGCATCTCTCATAGATTGGCTTCCATTGAAACTAGAATAAAAACCAAACTCACCAGGACCTATGAAGCCCCTGTAATTCTCTGGCCTATCTCCTGCCTCTGTTCCCTAGGTCTTCACACTTTCCCTTTACCACCCCCAGGTCAGCCTGTTCCTGCCACAGGGCTTGGCCCTCTCCACTGACAGCACTCTTCTCTCTGAGAAGCCTCCCCCAGTGCCCCTTGCTGGGGCACGTCTCTCCTCTCTCAGTCCCTTCAGTCCTGTTGCTCTATTTTCTTCATCCCTTACCTGTTGGAAATGAATCCATTTATATGTATATTGCCTCTCTCTCCCAACAACAGTGCAAGCTCCCCGAAGGCAGAGATGTTGTCTGTCAACAAGACATAGCTGTATTCTTAGTGCTGGAAACATAATAGGTGCTCAGTAAACATTTGTTGAGTGTGTTAAGGAGGCCAGGACTTTGCCTTTATTCCAGCCCTCTGTCATTTACTCAGCCTGTGCCTTTGGGCCAGTCACTTCAGCCTTTCTGAGCCCTAGTTTTCCCATCCATAAGAGGGAGAAATGATACCTTCCTAGGTTTTCTTCCAGAGCTGCTGTCCTGGTCCAATGAAATTTCCAAGGATTTAAGCTGAAATGTGCTCTTCAGTGTGAGAGACCCTATCATTACACTTGCATTTCAAAAGGGCCTTCACCCAACATGGTGGCTTAAATGTCCAAGAGCACATCGGGTGAAGGTGGGGATGTTTTGAGAGAATTGGGCACTTCCAGGTCCTCAAAGGCTGCCACCTAATCATCTCTGACTATGCCCGGAGCCAGCAAATGGGCCACTTTCCAACAGAGTCTGTGTCACATGTGACAAGGGTGCTGTGTAATTTGGGGGGGTCATTTGGGTGAAATCAGTTGAATCAAGAGTGTGGATGTGGCAGCCAAGGGTGCTCCTCTCTCTTTGGCTTTCAAGAGAACTGCGGGGTGCTTAGGTCACTGACAGCCTCCAGCTGTCCCCTTCTGTCTCCACCATGGCATTCACTCCAAGGCTACACTTCGACAGGTGCTCCCAGCCAGCGACCAGCATGACAGAGATTCTGGAGTTGGGCATGCTGCCCGGTGGGTCATCTTTGCTGGGGAGCTACTCATTGCCCGGCCAAGACTACACTGCAGTCTGAGGCTGTTGTGTCTAGTGTTCCTCCCTCCCGCTGTGCTTTCTCAGGTGGTAGACCTGCACTGTGGCCTGAAGCCCCTCCCTGCTTACTCCTGATCTCTCCCCTTTATCCTTTACAGGTGTTTCCTATAACATACTGCTGGCGCAGCTAATCCCATTTTGTTTGTTTGTTTTAAAGATTTTGTTTATTAGAGAGCATGAGCAGCAGGGAGAGGCAGAGGGAGAAGCAGACTCCCCATGGAGCAGGGAACCTGATGCGGGACTTGATCCCAGGACCCTGAGATCATGACCCGAGCCAAAGGCAGACGCTTAACCGACTGAGCTGCCCAGGCGCCCCTAATCCCATTTTGGTATCTGCCTCTGAGAAGACTCAAACTGACACAAAAGAGTTGGAGACAACTCTATTTCTCCCTGTAGCCATAACTTCCTGGTTTTGATTTAGGTCCTGTAACAGCTTGCGAGGTATAAAAGTTTAATAAAGGATTCATCGATGAGGAACCACCCTGTCTCCTCCTCCTTAATGGGGTCTGGAGCAGGCTTAACTGATGGAGTAAATATTACTCTTCCATTTTAGGGCTGAGTGAGGTGGCCCAAGGGCTTCTGGTAGAGTAGGGTCATGGAAATCACAGAAATGCATACTTCGGGAAGTCCCTTCTTTTTAGAATCCTCAGTGGACATATGCATCACTGCCCTCAAAGCCAGCTCATCCTATGAGGAAAGAAGCACTTGGCAGAGAGGATTGGAAATTAAGACAAAGTTGCCAAGTAGAACTAATCAATGACAGGATGCCAGGAGAAGTCAGGGGGGAGGGAGTAGCAGTGCATTTAGGAGGATGTGCCTGGTGGACATTATCCAGCAACAGTTCCCACTGAGCAACTGAAAGTATTCAGTAAACACCTAAGTGCAGAAAATACTGCTTGGAGGGGTTGTCCCAAGCAAGTGAGAGATAGGATCATAGGCCTTTCTAGGACATCTAGCCCAGTGGATTTCAAACGGGTCCCTGGGGTTACCTCTGGGTTTTCCTGGAAGGAGAAGTGGGGGTCCCTACGGATATGGGTCTCCTTGTCATCCTGTTCTTCAACCAAAACACCTCCACCACAAAGGTTCTGCCTCTCAAACCCAGGTCTGAAACTGCTAATGTAGTTCACCCCTTCTTTTTGTCCTCAGAAAAATGGAAGCCCAGAGAGGTTGTATGACTTATTCAAGGTCACACAACAATTTCATAGCAAAGGTAGATGGGATTAGAACCCAGGACCCTTAACTTTAGTCCTGTTTTCTTTCTGCTTCGTAATGCCACCCCCTCAAGGAATTTATAATCGCTATGTCAGTTTAGTGGCTATGTCAGCTTGGACATAATCTGCAAGCTTTATCGACAAATACCTCAAGCAGATGTTCAAGCTGGGGCGGGGTCAGTGTATAAATTTCTTGTTCAGAGGAGATACCAAAGAGATTTCCCTGCTTTTCCCTCAAGTTGTCGTTTATACATATATTACTTATATTTCCTCATGGATATTTAAATCCATCATTTGACAGACGTTCTGCTGCAGAGGCAGCGTTAGGTGATGGAAGGAGCATGGATTGGGGAGCCAGACAGATCCGGGGCTGAGCCCTGACTCCTACACCAGGACCTCAGATAAGCTTACGTTGTGTTTCAGAGCCTCCGTTTCTTCCTCTGTGCAATGTAGGGAGAAATGATACCTTCCTAGGTTTTCTTCCAGAGCTGCTGTCCTGGTCCAATGAAATTTCCAAGGATTTAAGCTGAAATGTGCTCTTCAGTGTGAGAGACCCTATCATTACACTGTTACAGGTTGCTTTGAAGATTAGAAACGACAGAAGTGAAGCACCTAGCCAGTGCCCAGCACATTGTACGTGCTCCATAATTAGTAGAGAGCATAATAGAAGGGTGAGAACACTTGTTTTATGACCCTCAAGGAGTCAAAGTAGAGGAGAAAATAATACATGTTGCAGTGAGGGGACAATGAGCTGCTAAGATGAGGGAGTAGTACGTGGGATCAGAATTAATCCCCAACAGCGGTTCAAGGGGAGGAGGAACTTGCCTTGGAATTTCAGGGATGGGTGGTGGTTGGGAGGGGGGTATTCCATGAGGAGGGGATCAGAACAATGCAAAGAGGCAGAGGAAGACGAATCAGAGCCATGGAGTTATCGGGAGTAAATTCTAGTAAATCACTGAAGTATTAGGAGAAGCTTTAGAAATGCATGTCACTGCTCCAACAGGAAGGAAAATTCTGGAAATAGTTCGTTGTTCTTGATGAGGACTCAGGTGGCTTAAGAGCTGAGGAAGGAGTAAACCTTAGGTTTTCTCATTTTCGCTTCTCTGGGCCCTTTCCCGAGCTCTTTCGGGGTGTGGAAACTGAGAACCAAGGAATTTAAGTGACTCCCCCAAAGTCACACAGCTGGGAAGTGGCAGAGTTGGACCCAAACCATTTGATTTCCCAAACCAAAGTTCCTTCCAGTTTCACATTTCTTTGGTTTCTCTGTCATGTCTAATGCAGGACTGGGCAGATAGATAAGAAATACTTGGGGGAAAAGCCATCAATCTTGACTGCAGCTTGAATAAATACACTACAACAGCATTCTTCAACACTAAGTGCACACTGAAATCATCCAGGGAGCTTTAAAAAAAGAAATGTGGAAATCAGGCTCCGATGCACCACTCACATCAGAATCTCAGGCAGGGACTGGGCATCAGTATGTTTAAGGCTCCCCAGGTGGTTCTGGTGCGGCCAGGACCATGAATCATCAGGCTGGACTGTGCGGCACACCTGGTCCAACCTACGTTGGCATTTCTCAGAAGAGTTCCTGAATGGCACACCATCTGTGTCCGCCACATGCCCTTCTGCGGTCCCCTCATCGGCAGGCGAGTACTCCCTCCCTCTCTCTCTTTCTGCCATATTGCCTCTTGATTTGGTCTTGGTACTCATGGTGGTGACTAATTAATCCTCCCGGAACAATCAGAGGAGACCTGATCGTGGGTGAGCCATCTGGAGATCCTTTTTGGTTAACTTGGACTTTGGGGAGGCTGAGGGGAAGAAAGTGGGAAATGACTCATACCCCAGATGAAACGCAAAAACTGCACTCAAGAAGGGTTGTGGTACTTGGGCTGTAACTTTTCCTCCTGTCTCTCAGTGGTTCCAGATGGTCCATTTTCTCTTTCTGCACCCCCATGTCCATACTCACTGCTGTGTGTAGGGAGGCACGAGGCATGGACTCTCTGGGCCATTCCTGTCCCAGTTTACAAAGTGAGTCTGGTATTCCTTCAACAATGAATGTCTATAAAATGCTTTGTGAGGACTAGGGAGAGAACTCCCACAGTGATATCTTTTACAGTAGTATTCTCTTTCATAGATGGGAATAGAAGGAGTCAATCCGTCACAAATATTTATTGAACATTTGTTTTGCCTAACACGTGGCTAGTATTACAGTCCTGCCCACATCCCCTTGCCTGGTGGGGCGGGGGGGCGCACATCCCATAGTGGCTGTGCATGGTGGCTGCAGATGGCTGTATAAGGTTTGAGGGACCAGGAATTGTTATCTCCTGGCGTGCATCCTTATAGCAGGGCCCTCAGGCCGCCACTCAGGTAGCAGAATTCAGGGAAGAGAGGGCAGACACTTAAAGAACAGGGTGTCAGATTCTTGTCCTCTGATTTTTAAGGAGGCATTCTTAAATCCCAGTAGAGAAGCAATAACCTTAAAAGCCTTGACTTTAAAATGCAAGGACTAGGGCTGGAGGGAGAAAGGGGTCCTGTGGATTTCCAAAGCTTCTGGAGGTGTGCTTCTCACCCCCCTTAGAGGAGGCACCCGAAGCTCTGAGATATGAGCCGCTTGTCTCGGGATTCAACGTGCAGGCTTCTCGCCCCTCCTGGGGCGCCCTCACCATGCTGCCCCAGAAAGGGAGCGGCGGCAGCCCCCGGGGGTGGCAGAGGGGATCACGGGGTAGGAGAGAAGAGAAAACGGGCAAGGAAGCGGCAGAGGATGGCTCAGTTTGTATCTAGGGAATACATTCATTCATCCACTCACGCGTTCATCTTCCGGTTCCAGAGCATATATTCCTCCCAGACTTCTGAGAAGAAACGCTTTCTGCTGCTGCTGCTGCTTCTCCCTTTTTTTTTTTTTTTCCCTTCCTCACAGCCCTTAAGTCCTTAAAAGCTGTTGCTTGTCCTTGGTCGTTCTCCAGTCCCATTTGTTCAGGAAAGCAGCCCAGGGGAATAAAGCAAAGCCGTCAGGCTGTCCAGTCAGATAACTTTGGATTTAAATTCCAGTCTTTATCACTTTCCGGCCCAGTGACCTGGGATAAGTCACTTACCTTCCCGTCCGTCGGGCTGCCCCTGTGTAAGTCAGGGTTCATGAGAGCTGCCTTCAGACAGTCGGTGGGTAGCAGGCGTGCGAGGAGAAGCCTGCAGGTTGTCCGCTGTGTGCCCAGGTGCCCCTGCGTGTCACCGACATCACCGTGGGAGCCCAGGAAGCCGTGGCCTGCTAGCAGGACCGCTGTCAGCATGGCAGACCCTGTGCCCTGCCCAGCAAGGTGTGTCCTTCCGGACCGCCCCAACATCCTGCACCAGGGATTGGGGTGAATGGCAGAATTCACATGGCACTGATACGGAATGTGCTTCATCAGAGGAAGGTGCAGCTGCAGAGAACAACACATAACCAGAGACAGGACCCGTGGGCGTCCAGATTCTCCCATCAGCCTTCTAGAAGGGCGTGAGCAGACCCCGGCTCTGCAGGGCCTGCGGTTTGGTCTGTGCTCCATGAAGAGCCCCCTCCCTCCACGTGTTCCCCTTCCTATGGAGGGATCTTAGGAGAGGAGCTTTATCAGTGGGCAATACCTAGGCTTGGACCAGAGGCCTGGGGGGGCGGGGAGGGGAGGCCACAGCCAGTGCACAGAGAGAGTTTCCAGCCGAAGAATCCACAGCAGGCCCCAGGCTAGCCCGTCCCTTTCCTCTGGGTGACTCTGCCGTCCTGTCACTCTGCCTTAAAACCGCACACGACCACATCTTGAACACTTGGGCCTGGATCCCAGGCTGTCTTCCCAGGGAGGAGAGAGAGGGACAGGTTGCCTAATACCAAGTAGAACGAAGCACAGGGATTCTGTAAACACTCCCAAAGCAGAGTCAGCTCTTGGCGGAATCACGGGTTTCATTTTGGGATCAAATAAGCATCTCTCTTCCTGAGCAGTGAGTTGAACTAGAAGTGCTTTATTTTGACTCGGGTGATAGAGTGACGAGTCTGGGTGAGATCAGATGACTAAAGGCTGGCTCCCAGCAGGACTTTTATTTACTTCTCAGTCTTCCCACAAAGCAGAGGGTCTGCGCAGTCAGTGGGCATTGTGGCTCAGCTGACAGTTCTCCGGGAGGAGGGCTCAGCACCCACAGCCCCCGGGCTGAGTTAAGGTAAACTAGTGTCTCCACTCTGGAATCAAATGACCGAACAGTGAGATCCAAGCCTTGCTCTGAAAGGAGCAATCTATTTAAAAACAAACGTCTGCCTGGGAAGAGCAGTAAAGGTAAGCAGCTCGCATTTCCAGTGCCGACATCTAGACAGAAGCCTGTGTCCAAGCGGAGGCTGTGAGGCACAGAACGGGCTGCCCAGCCAGGTGGCGGGTGTCCTCCACCCCCAGCCCGATGATGAAGTGTCGCCCTGCCTCACCCTGAGTGATCCTGCCTCTCCCCTCCCTGTCCCCGGCCTCTGCCGTCGCCAGCGAGGAAGCTATAAACATCCTTGTATGTGAGCCTTGGGTGCTTTCACTTCTGTGGGGCAGAATCCCAGGAGTGGAATCGCTGAGTCAAAACTTCAAATCTGTCATCGTAATAGCTGTTGTCACATCGCTTTCCCAAATGCCCAAATGCCCGGAACCATTCGCAGTTCCAGCAACGATGCAGGAGAGCTCCCTTTGCTCGGCAGCGCGGCCAACAAACGCGCTCCAGCCGCACTGGCCCCCCCTTACCCGCCGTTCTGCTGTCCGTGCTTTCCCTTCCCCGGGTCCCCGAGGTCACCGCCCCCTGAAGGCAGATGGTACTTCTTGGGACGGGAGGTCAGAAGGTCAGTAGTGGCCTAAAGCTACGTCCCGGCGCCCAGGTCACTCACGCCGCTTCATCTCATCACGTAGGCATTTTATCATCTCACATCATCCCAAGAAGGGTGAGTACGGGAGGATGAGATATTTTGAGAGAGACCACATTCACATAACTTGTATTACAGTATGTTGTTACAGTTGTTGATTGCTGTGGATCTCTTACTGTGCCTAATTCATAAATCAAACTGTATCCTAGGTATGAACCTATAGGAAAAGACATGGTAGAGATAGCGTTCCATACTTGCCGTGGTTTCAGGCATCCACGGGTTGGGGGGGGGAGTCTTCATTTTTTCCAGGCTGGTAGGTATAAAGTTAGTTTACTTTGCACTTCTCTGCTGAGTTTGTGTAACCTTTTGGATGTTTGTCGCTTTGAGAACTGCCCTTCTCTGAGTTGTCCCTTTTCCCCCCTTTCCCCCCTTTTTCTATACTTATCCATTAGCAAGGGTCCTTGGCATAGTATAAGTATTTCAGCATGAGGATTTATGTTCTTCAGCTTGAGAAAGTTACTTTCTATTCATTTGATCACTTTCTACCCTATTTTCCATGCTCACTGTTTTTGGACCTCTTACTGATCAGCCTGAAGTCCAGAGGGCGGGCCGTCAGGAAGAGCAAGGGCAGGGGAGCCACAGCACGAGCTGGGCCCCACAGGGACGGAGTGGAAGCTGTGCGGGTTCCTGCCTCTGCCCTCGGTGGTGTGGTGGGCAGGTCTGCCTGTGGTCATGGGGACACACACATGCACACGCACACACACACACACCCTACCTGGCCTGGGAGTCCAAGCCGCTGAAGGAGGATGCAGGGGAAGGCCGAGCAGGTGCATCTCTGGTGGCCGCTCGCACCAGGAGAGGAACCAGCAGGTAATTCGAGCTGCAAATTGGTTGCCAATTCACTTCCACCCTCCAGGTCTTGGCTTAAGAATCTCTCTTGTGGCCTACTTTAACCAAAATATACAGTGAAGGAAATTCTGGGAAATGTAGTTCAGCCTAGCCATGTGGATGCATTAGAAGGCCACCACAACGTCCTTTGAAATCTTATTTAAAACTCATGTAGCATGCGTGACGCTCATATAACACACACATAGCTATGCGCCAACTACTTTTCTAAGCATCTTATGAATATTTACTCGTTTCATTTTTATAATGCCCCTGTGAGGTAGCTGATATTAATAACCCTGTTTTACAGAGGGAGAAACTGAGAACAGAGAGGTTAAGTAAACTGCCTAAGGTCACACAGCTGGTAAAAGGCAGAATTGGGCTATAAACCCAAATGGTCTGACTCCAGGGCTTATATGCCCCACCATTCCATTATGCAAAGACAGTACGGCCCTCCAGCCAAATGGATGTCTAAAAGTGAAAACTGGTGAGCTGTAGGACTTTATTTTGGGAATTGTTTATTTGGTTGTGTTTTTATTTTGGACTCTCCCAGTGGAAATGCTGCTAAGGAATCTGTTCCAGTAAATAGAGGCTCAAGATGAAGACAGATAGCTCAGACAATGTGCGTTCTGCACTCATTTGATTCCTCTGCTGTAGCATTCTGAGTGCAGGTCCTGCCCTGAGAGGGATGAGGCGGGCCCTCCGGAGGAGGTGTGCGTGCCACCTCTGTGCTCCTCCTGCCTCTGCAGGCTCTGGACTCCCGGGGGCTGAGTCCCCTCGGCTGGGTGTGGTCTGAGAGAGTACCTCCACCTGTACCTTACAAACATGAGCTTATAAAGCCTCCTTGGCCCCCAGGACCGGTCCCTTGGCTCATAGGCGAAAGCACAGGGTGCCTCCATGTCCACCCTGGGGTCTCTAGCAATGAACATTTATCCTGCCTCAGCTACTAGGATGTCACAGAAATGTCAGGCCACCTTCCCTGTTGCTTTAGCCTTGGAGTAACTGGGCCACCAGAGAGGACGAGGGCAGCAGGTTTATCCCCCAGCATCTGTAACCCCGCCCTCCTGCTCAGAAGCCCCTCAGCCATGTCTTCCCCGAGGACCTGGGTGAGTGTGGGGTCACCCTCCTCAGCTCCTTCCAGAAGCCAGGACCAGCGCATTCCTCAGGCACACAGCCTTCCCGCCTGCACTCCTGGGTCCCACCCCCCCGGCTGCTGTGGGCAGTGCAGGGTTAACAGACAAGCCTTTGCCTGCACTGATCCCCAAGAGCGAAACCTGGGGTGGGTATGTGATTTGGGGGGAATCTTGCACAACTAGATCCTTGCCTGCCCCAGGAGCCCCCATGGCGCATGGAGAAGGCAGGCTAGGACATGACCGTGGGGCCCATCTCGGTGATTCTCAAACTTGGGCATGCATCCGAATCCTCTGGAAGGATTAGTACCCTACCCCGTAACCCCCAGAGCTTCTGATTCAGTGCCCTGGGTGGGCCCGAGAAGGTGCTTCCCTCACGAGTTCCCAGACGATGCAGCTAGCTGCCGCGAGGGCCCCACTTTGAGAGCCACTGCTTTACTGAGCATTGCCTTCTCCACTGAGGCGTGTCACCGTCCCAATACTGACAAATCGCGGCTGCCTGCCCGGCCGGGGAGCAGCCTAGAGGCCGTCTTTTCTGCCTGCCCCATCACCGAGTTGGTCAGCATCAGCAAAACCACCTGGACGCCCGCACCCGACAGCCCTGGGGGCCCCAGCCCTCTGACTGGATCCTGCTGGCTGCACAAAGCGTTCACTGTGGCGTGAACTTGCTGACAAGCACCACCCTGTGTTTGGGGGATGAACCAAATCTTCATAACGTTGGACCCGTGGATTCCTGGCTCTGAAAGCTGATGGGAAAACTCCCCCTGCCCTCTGAGCCAACCGACCCCTCGGCCGGCCTCCGCAGCCTGGCCGGACTCCGCCGGCCGCTGCGCATGTGCAGCAGACGCATGACTCAGTGCGCCCTCCGCTCCCCCAGCATGTTCGCCCTCGGCCCTCCACGGCTTGCGCCCCGACCTGGTACTTGAACCAGAGGCGCGTGCCCAGGCCGGCAGAGGGGAGCGGCTCGGGCCTGCGGTCAGGGGTGTCAGCACTGCAGACCATGTGTGGGTGCACGAGGGCAGCCCCGCTTGACTCGAGTCCCCTTCTCAAAGCCTCCGTGGAGGCATAATGAATTCTCTCTCCTGGGCTTGCAGGGAGCGTCACAGTTTTCCTGTTGTTCTCTCCCCTCTCCAGCCTCTCTTCCCATCACCATGAACTTCAGGGGAGGAGTGAGACATTTGCATATAGGAAGAGCTCTTAATCACCTCCTTGGTGTTTAAACCTGACTGTCCAGCCCGTGGGTCTTCACCTGGGCCCTGAACCCAGGTATGGATTAAAGGATAGGTAGGTCAGCAGGTGCTGAGGTCTCCATCTATAAAGTGCCCCCCAAACCGCAGGAGAGTAAGTCAGAAAGATGGCACCTGAGTGGGAACACTTCAGCTGCCCTTGCTCTCAGCCTCAAGCAAACAAAGAGAATGTCCTCACTGGGGTCCTTTCTGTTGAGTATTTCTGCATCATGCCCGGCCAGTGGACAGCTGCTCAATGCTGGCAGTCAATGGAATATTTCGGGGGGTTGTGCTAACTACCAGAAATTAGTCATTTATTTAACTAATTTTTAAATGGGTTCAAGAAGTTCAGAAAACGGCATGTATGTGATAAATTCTAATTGCAAACACAAAGAGGACATGAGTTTTATGAATATAAAATTAGTTTTCCCCTGCCACTAGTAATGAATATTAAACAAGTGTTTATTAAAAAATTCATTTGAAAGGGATGCTAAATTATCACTTGCAACAGATCTCAGTCTGACCCCGTGCAAATGCTGTGAAAATGTTGCATTTGCGTATGATTTTCTGGGTGAGTATTCACAGCTTCTGCATTTTCAGAAGAGCCACGAACAACCCCACCAACCAGAACAGGGTAGGAATCACTGACGAAGATAAAGCTCACAACTCCCCACGTCTCCTTCCTCGCCTCCTTCCCTCTGCCCAGCTATCTTCATTCTTGGCTTTCCCTTGTCATCTGATGTGTGACCAGCCTGGAACCATGTATTTCCCGAGTCACCAGCATCCTCTGGATTAAAATGAGCTGGAAGGGTTTTAGGCTCCAAGTAAAATAATAAATATAAACATGCTTTACAAAATTATCCAAGACTAAGGTACAAAAGAAAAGCGAGGAGTTGTCAATATTGTGAATGCAGTGTAGTGACTGATGCCCGATCTCTTGGCAGCTCCGTCCACAGGCTGTTTACCTCATGTTGGGAGAGCTCAAGTGTGATGATGATACGAGCTAATGTGGGTTGGTAGCCTCCTATGTCATTCCCCTATGAACTAAGTAGCGTTATCCCCACTTTACAGACTAGGAAACTGAGACCTGGAGGGTTTATGTAACTTGTCTAAGTGAAACAGAAGGGTTTGACCTGGAGGCAGTCTCACTTTGGTCCCCAGCTTTTAACCACTATTGAGCAATTGCTGTGTGCCAGGCGCTGTGCTAAGCAAGTGATGAGAACGAACTGACTGAATTTTCACAACAAATCTCTGAAATGAATACTGTGATTGTCCGTAACTGAGCTAGAGATCGCCCGTCTCTTGCCACAAAATCACAGAACTGATAAAGATTGGGATTCAGGTTTACCCCTGACAGTCTTACTGTAGAGTGCACCCACCTAACTCTTGCACTGAAATGATAGGCTTTAAGGAGCTGCCTAAATCAACCTCCAAATAACCATGTGTCGGGGGTGGGGGGGGATTCGTTAAAGGTGATTTCTGTTATTGGAGGATTTGAGCTATTTTTTTTTTTTAAGATTCAAAATCTCATCAGTGATGAATAATTTCATCAGCCTTCTCACACCTCCCATGACCACACATGGGCTGCAGCAGACATTCACTATATGCCTACTGTAGAAAGCACTGGGCGCAGTGCCGTAGGGGCTGCAAAGATGAACAGGGTGGTCTGTGCCCTCCGGGACCGCCTGTCTAGGCTGCAGGCAGACGCGTACAGGAAAGCGCCGGAGAAAACAGACCGATGAGATGCCCTGACGACGTGTGTAGGAGTCTGGGGGAGAATCCTATGGCATTTGCTGGCAGCCTGGTTCCCTGGTGGGGAGCGGGGTGGTGGTGGGGGTGGGCAGGTGTGGCGGGCGTGGTGAGGGTTTCGAGGGGTGCCTGCAGCCAGGGGAGAAATGCAGGCTGAGCTATTACCCAGCCCGCTAGCTCCTCTGCTGGTTCCAAACTGTAAGAAAGAGGATGATTTGGTCTCTGCATCCAGCTGATCACATGCCACAAGCAGCTCCTTGTTTTCCCTGCCCATGCGTTCACTGCCCGGTGCGTGGGCAAATTTTGGAATTGGGGGTTGTGTGTGGTCACACGGGAGCAGACCCTTCTCTCAACACTTCCAGCCCTGTCTTGGGGGCAGAGAGCCCTTGGGACCACCCCCACCCCCATTTCCCAACTGATGATAACTATAGCTGACGACCCAGCATTACATAAGAGGATTATGAAACTCTGTAACTGGGAGGTAGGTGATGTGTGTGTATAAATAGACACAAACCTCATTGCTGTGCTACTTTAAGATCCAGAGACATCTAGTGGCGGAAAATTACATCTGCAGGCCTGTCCGATTCTCTCCAAGTAAGTGACTTAAGAAGTCCTAATTTGTGAGACTTTTGTATATACCCAAATTGGAAGACCTTGCACGAAACGACTTTGAAAGAAAAGGAATGTACAGAATTTTCCCTTGTAAGAGGACAGGATTGTCTTTCATAAAAAGTACCATATGCCTACTTGAAGCCTGTTCTTCCCAAAGTGTTAAATGCACATGATTGTGTAGAGTGTGTAAAAGAGAAAATTAGGATAGGATGACTCTCACATCCTCGACAGACTCGCCTGTCACAATGCTGGGCTTTTTTTTGAAGTGATTAGGTTTTGTACCAGCTTCATCATTATTATCAAATTAGCTTCACAGGTGAACATCCATAGCTGGAACGACCATTAAGCCAAGTATTTAGGAGAATACATAATGAGAAAGCTTCCCCACAATAGAGCCTAGAAAATAAGTTTCCCTGGCTGGAGGGGAAATAGCCCTGCGAGGGAAACCATTTCCAGGTGGGCATTGTGGGTCTCCGAGAGACCGCAGGCGGAGACCCGGGGAGACTCTGAGCTACACCGTGGAATGCTGGGGTGACTACAGCAATAGGACTTGTGTCATGCTTCTCCGCGGAGCCCTAGGAAGTGGCAAGACGAGAGAAAAAGTGGCTGTACACATGACCCAACGGATGGGGCTTAGGCAGCCCCCCAGAGTCTCCTACACCCCCAGAATCACAAACAGCATGGAAGCATGTGGATAGCACAGAAGTGGAAGCGTTCACCACACCCCATGAACTGCTGCCCAAGAAGAGAGCGGGGCATGGGGTGTCCCGGCAGTTGCCCACGCGGCCAGATGACATCCCCCCAGCAGTGCCTCCACACCAGGAAAGCTCCCCAGTACTAAGATACGAAACTGGGGAAAGTAGGTGGAGGAGTAAGTCCCACGCTGGGTGACCCTGTGTTTTGCCACCCCAGTGGAATGGAGATGCACAATAGAGATTAAATTGAGCTATAGAAAATGACAAAAGTAGTATTTTTTTTGTACCTGTATTTGTGGACTGAGATGTATGTTACATACTGGCTGCATATTTATAGAACAAAAGAGGACTTTTAGATATGACTGTAGGATATTTGGAAGAAAACTGTTTCTCTTCATAGTAGCTTACACACACACACACACACACACACACACACACACACACACACACGTCAGGATCCCAGCTGGAAACAGATGGTCCACTCAAAATGAGTAATTTACAAAGTTATGGGTAGAATTCCCAGAAACGAATCAGGGATCATGCAGTACCCTGGGGCTAACCAAAGTGGGAAACTTTACCACCACTACACTTGATGGGTGTCCATGGGGGGGACACAGAGGGGATGGTGGCTGCACGGACAGGGCCTCCAAACAGGAGCTGTGGAATTTGCTAGAAGGACGCAGTCTGCAGCCTGCAGCATACCCTTGGCACTGATACAGGGAAGGAGCTTGGGGAGTATACCCTGATCTCATGCTCCCACTCTCTAATCTTTGCCAGTGACCATCCATTTGGAAAACCCAAGTGGAGGCCAAGAGGCAAGGAAGTCATCATCAATGGCATCCACATGGGTCAGCCTCCCCGGACACAGAGTAGAAAGGAAAGGGGAGAAAGTGGAGTTAGTGGGGCAAATGGAAGGCACCCAACATTAGTGGCTTCGTTCAAACCTCGTCACATAAAATATCTCTATCTCACCCCACCACCTCCCCCCATTATATCCCTCTCCCCTCCTCTTTCTTTCTCTCTCTCACACACACATTCTAGCCATTCATTCATTTGTTGCTCACTGTTATTCAATATATAATCAGATTTTTTTCTGATTATAAAACATGTATTCATTTTTTAAAAAATACATAAAGGTATAAAGAAGAAAGTAAAACTCGTTTAATTGCACCACACAGAGATGGCCACTGTTAATGCTTTAATCTATATCCTTTTATACATTTTTTCTTTTCTTTCTTTTTTTATGGTCACTTGGTTTTTATTATCATTTCTATTTTTTAAAAAATTATTTCTAATTTTTTAAAAATTCCAGTATAATTAATGTGTAGTGTTATACTAGTTTCAGGTGTACAGTGTAGTGATTCAACAATATTACTCACTGCTCATCACAATATCTCTGTAGTTAAGAGGCTATTTGTCCATTTGTTTCTTAAATTCACACAAGTGAAATCATATGGTATTTATCTTTCTCTGACTGACTTATTTCATTTAGCATAATACTCTCTAGATCCATCCATGTTGTTGCAAATGGCAAGATTTCATCCTTTTTTTATGGCTGGGTAATATTCCATTACACACACACACACACACACACACACACACACACACATCATCATCATCATCTTTATCCATTCATCAGTCGATGGACATTTGGGTTGCTTCCATTAGTTGGCTATTGTAAATAATGCTGCAGAAAACATAAGGGTACAAATATCTTTTCGAAGTAGTGCTTTTATATTCTTTGGGTAAATACCCAGTAGTGTATTCCTGGATCATATGGGAGATCTATTTTTAATTTCTTGCAGAACCTCCATACTGTTTTCCACAGTGGCTGCACCAGTTTGCATTCCCATGAACAGTGCGGGAAGGTTCCTTTTTCTCTACATCCTCACGAGCACTTGTTGTTTCTTGCGGTTTTTATTTTAGCCATTCTGACAGATGTAAAGTGATCTCTTTGTGGTTTTGATTTGCATTTCCCTAATGATTAGTGATGTTGAACATCTTTTTATGTCCTTTATACATCTTTCCTATACATGTCTGTATATGTATTTAAGAGATGAATCTTAGCATGCAGAAATATTTTGTAGCTCATTCAATACATTGCATAACTCTTTACGTTTCAATATGGGTATGGCTCATCATTTTAAACAGGTGCATAGTATTATATACTATTAATAAACTCTAATAAGTTAGTCCCTTTTTTGAGGGTCATGTAGGTGGTTCCTAATTCTTTGCAATTATAAACAGTGTTGTGATAAACATCCTTGTGTGTTGGGGTCTTTGGTTTGCTTGTATAGTTACTCCCCCAGCACAGTTCTCAAAATGTGTTCTACAGAGCCCAGGGGAATGCCTGAGGGGTTCCTGCAGGGGTGAGGTAAAGGCCAAGCATCAGGGCTGCCACCTCTAACCCTGCTTCAGCAATCACAGGTTCATTTATCCCTGCTCTGTTTGCTGTGAACAAAGAGATCCACCGCTAAATGCCGCTGGAAACCCAGTGCTTCAGGGTATAGTCAAAGATACATAAAATTGTTCGGTCAGAGTATGCATGTTTAAAGATCTGATACATCCTGCCAAATGACTTCTCCCCTGAAAGGGCACACTGATACATTCCTGCGAAAAGCCTATGTGTACCTGTATTCCCCCACGCCGACACTTTTCATTTATACTGATCTAAAGGCAAAAATATCACTCTTTCAATTTCTGTTTCTTTGATTAGTAGTTGTATCCGTTTCTTATTGCTGCTGTAACAAATTTCCACAAACTTGTTAGCTTAAAAGAACACAGATTTATTATCTTACAAGTCTGGAACTCAGAAGTTCCACATGGGTCTCACTGGGCTAAAATCAACGTGCTGCAGGGCTGCCTTCCTTTCTGGGAGCTCCAGCGGAGAATCTATTTCCTTGCCTTATCCAGCTTCTAGAGGCCACTTGCATTCCTTGGCTTGTGGCCCCTTCCTCCATCTCCAAAGCCATCCCTCTTTCACTTACAAGGACCCTTGCAATGACTTTGGGCCCACCCACATAACCCAGGATAATCTCCCCATCTCAAAATCCTTAACGTAATCACTTCTGCAAAATCCCTTTTGCTATTTAAGGTGACATACTCACAGGTTCTGGGGATTAGGACATGACATCTCCTTGGGGGCCATTGTTCTGTGTATCACAGTGATGATACAGAGCACATTTTCTTTTGTTGACAATGTATGTAGTTCTTTCATAAATTGTCGCTGAGTCCTTTGCTCCTTTTGCTATTAGGATATTTGTACTTTTCTAGCTGATTTGTAAAAAAATTATATATTTTAGAGTATAAACATGTTTCCTATTACATATGTTGCAATTTCCCCCCCCTCCCCCACATTTCTGTGGTTTTTAAACTTTCCTTAGGCTGTGTATGAGTCTGCTCAGGCTGCCATAATGGAAGACATAGACTGGGTGCCTTAAAAAAGAGAAATCTATTTTCTTATCGTTTTGGAGGTCAGAAGTCCAAGATCAGGTGCCAGGATGGTCAGTTCTTGTGACAGCTTTCTTCCTGGCTTGCAGACAACTACTTTCTTGCTGTTTCCTCACACAGCAGGGAGAGAACAAGCTCTCTGGTATTGTTTCTTCTTCTCCTTCTCCTCTTCCTCCTCCTTTTTTTTTTTTTTTTAAAGATTTTATTTACCTATTTGCCAGAGAGAGAGAGAGCACAAGCAGGGGGGGAATGACAGGCGGAGGGAGATGCAGACTGCCTGTTAAGCAAGGAGCCTTATGAGGGACCCGATCCCAGGACCCTGGGATCATGACCTGAGCCAAAGGCATACGCCTCACTGATTGAGCCACCCAGGGGTCACTCTGGCATTTCTTCTTATAAGGGACTATTTCCATCACGACCTCATCCAACCTAACTACCTCCCAAAAGCCCCACCTCCAAATACAATCACATTGAGAGTTAGGGCTTCAATACATGACTTTTGTGGGGATACAAACATTCAGTCCATAGCAGGAAGATTTTGGATTTTCCTATGGTCAAATCTATTCATCATATTCTCAATGCTTTTTGGCTTCAGTGATGTGTTTAGCTCAGCAAAACCTCTCTCACCAGAGGTTCATTAGCGTGTTACACACACTTTCTTCTTAAACTTTTATAGATCTGCCTTATTTTACATTCAAACTTTGATCATTCTGGAATCTAATTTGGGGTAAGGTCTGACTCTGTTTTTTGCCCACTTAAAGTACTTTGGTTAACATTTTATCCTTTAAATACAGCTTCAAAATCGTCTCTAAGCACATAAGCCTTTAACCAGAGACTGGGGTTCTGGATTTGCCATCATCTAAATATTGGTCTGTTGAAACTCGTGTTCCTCCTCCCCTTTCTGTGCTAGTTGTAGAAAACTATTTTTTGTCTCTCTGGAAAATCCATTCATTCAGTAAAAGACCAACAATGAAAGCCAACTTTTCTTAAAGGAAACAATGCGTTTCCTTAATATTTCAGGCTTGACCAGCATTCCGTGTATAGTAATTTACGGTCAGTTCATCTGAATGTGTACTTACGGCTTTCACATTCCTTTGAATCCCAGAGTTATTTGATCTTTGAAACCAGTGGAAAAAAACCTAACTGTGGATGAAACCTATTTAGATATTTGGACTTTAAAACGCTTGGGTTTCGTCGGTTAGGGTCACTTAGTGTCCTGCACAAGGCTGGCATGAAATGTCTTTGCCTGGGAGTGAAGAGCTGGGGCAAAGCTCCCACCCGCGTAAGGGTGAGTTCTAAACGTTGTGACACAGACTCAATGATTAATAGCTACACACAATACTAGTATGTTATACATTAATAATGATTATAAAACAACAACTCTGTATGTAATAATATAACAAGTACAGTGTAAAATGATCTTAATGATTAAATATTCAACTGGATTAAAATTTCCATTTAATCCCAAGTCTTTCGTATGCCCCACTGTGCACCTTTGCCCTGTGTTAAGGGAGACTAAAAAGTGTGCAGGGCAACAAAACGAATATTTGTGATGCAAGTAACCTGAGACATAGTACAAATTTGTTGAGTTAATATATAAATTTATGTGTTGTATATATGGTGTGATATTACATGATACATTTTAATTAATACTGTAAAAGCAATTTTACTATTTCATGATCAAACCTTGAAAATGAGCAGTTTCCGATCCACAAATGTGTTGAATTTGAAAGATTGGTTTTTAAATCAGTTGTTCAATACTCAGGAATCATGTCACTATAAAAATAAGATTCTAAGTAGTGATGAGAGCCAGCCTAGCTGTGGGGGTTTTTTGGTTTGGTTAAAATTACATGTGTTCTCTTTCTATGAGAGGTATCTGAAATTGTACACATTTGTTGTGAGAAATACCTTTCAGATATGTACTAGTGGTTAAAAGAGAAGAGCAGTACAGCTGAATAAGACATGGCATATTTATCTCAAATGATAGTTCTTAAGGAAGCTAAAAGTTTAGTATAAAGAAAAGGCCTGTTGTAGAAATTCCAGGAAGGTTTGGGGACCTTTTCAAGAAGCCGGAGGTTGATGTATGGGTCTGACTTTGTCACATTCGTTCCTCTCCTTGTCTCTAAGACAGCGTGTTGCCCCACTGTTCGTGCTTATCAGCTATATTTATAGCTGTGTTTGATTAATAAATGTGATGCCAAGAAACCGGGAGATCAGTGGGTTGATGAAGAAGAGCGGACAGCATTTGTGAGACTACCTTTGGGGAGAAGAAAGGAGCTGGTAGAGAAGAGTCAATGGCCTCTGGCACTGGCCCCAAGGCCCTTGTGGGGAATCCTGCTGAAGATGCATCAACTTCCTGAAATAATAACACTGGTCTCTGCTGCCATGTCTCCCTCCCCCAGCTGTGGTCCTGGCACCAAAGGTTGCCAGAATTAGGACTAAGATTATTGCTCCCAGTGGGAGGGGAGATTTAAATGACTAGGGGGAGAGTTTGGGGATTAATGAATTAAAGAGACAAAAGCCACCAAGTCAATTATTCATTCAAGAGAAGCCAGAAAGTCAAGTAGGGAAGGAGAAGTGATTACCGTATACTACACGGCTCAGCTGTCAGTAAGATTTTTACAATCATCAAAGATAAGCACTTGTGCCAGTTGGCAATTTATTGCCTTTTGGCTCCAAATTCAAACTTCATTGCCTGACCTGTGAAAATTGTTCTGGGTCCTTTAACTATTTCTCCATTGCAGTTGGCATGATGTTAGAGCTTTGTCAGTAGGAGGTCGCTGGCTGGATGGTGCAGGAGGAAGGGGCGTCTTTTCCCAGTTCTTGTGTCTTCTGTTTTCCTTCTTGTTGTTCCTGCCGTTTGGTTGCCAGCAGTAGGTGGGTTGGGGGAGACATCCGGTGGCCTTGGCCTCCAGTAAGTTTCAGCAGTCCCTCATCGATAGCCTCCCATCGAGTTTCCACAGCCCTCCTGTGAGTGGATTCCCAGAGAATCCTGCTTCTCAGCCTTGGCCTGCCAGCCCTCAGGAGAGGTGTTTTCTGCTTGTCAGTTCTGGTCTTGGTTTTCTGCCCACTTGCACCCTGGAGCAGTATCTTCTGCTTGTCCAGCGACTGTTGACTGGCTCTGGCCTGGAGCGACTCAGCACCCTTCTCTGCCAGCCCACCCTCAGGGAGGGGTGTTCCTTCCTTGAATAGTCTTGTTCATCTCTAGGGTTTTCTTTAGAGTTCTCTTTCGCCTATAAGATAATCTTATGTTGTATTAATAATTCTTATATTATACTTTCTTTTATTATATTACGCATTCCCTCTACAAATTACAGTATGGTTTCTGTCTCCTGGACTTGATGAATTCAGCACTGAATGCTTATCTAACCAAAATTGATGCAATTGTTTTGGAAGGAGGGGGGGTTGGGAAGTGTGTATGTGTGTGTGTGTGTGAGAGAGAGAGAGACAGAGACAGAGACATAGAGTGACAGAGAGAGACACAGAAAAGAGCTAAGTCCTTATCTTCCATAGTAGGAAGTGGATAAATAAGATCTAAAACGGAAAAAAAAAAAATCATAGCATATAGTACAGGACTGTTATTTGGAGATTTGAAAAAGGGATCAGGAAATGGAGTGAGAGGGATCTGCTATTTTTTTGTAACAACAAGCCTTGTATCTCACTCTTTAGGATCATAGATAACTTCGATAGGAATTAAAACTGATAAAAAGAAAATCACTGGGTTTGAAACAAATAAAAAGGGAAGGAAGGAAAGGAAGTTACCAAGTTTGTAGAATACCAAAGATTTTTATTATTTTAATTAAACTCCCAATATGTGATCAAACTAACTTTCTGGCCAAACTTATTTAAGATTTTTATTTTTAAGTAATCTCTACACCCAACATGGGGCTTGAACCTACAACCCTGAGATCAAGAGTCCCACACTCCTCTGACTGAGCCAGCCAGGTGCCCCTGGCCTAGCTTGTTTAATGAGATGAGAAAAATAGGCTAATTTTCTCCTACATTGCTTTTTTTCCCTGGAAAGAAAAGCATAGAGTTAGAGGAAATGCATGCCTTTGGTTACCTGGAGCACCAGGATGGCGCACTGAGTCCATAAAGATCTCTCTCTATTATGGGAAGGGGTGGGGGCTCCAAATAATTGAGTAGGATTATTTTCATATTCAAAGGAAAGCCTTATTTGCTGCCCTCTGAGGCTCTCTCTGAGGCCTCCCTAGGGATCACCCTTCACAGTCAGAGAAACAGCAACTTAAATGGATTTCCACTGGTAATAAGTGGGCACGCATGGGGGCGCCTGGGTGGCTCAGTCGGTTAAGCATCTGTCTTCGGCTCAGGTCATGATCCCAGGGTCCTGGGATCCAGCCCTGCATCGGGCTCCCTGCTCAGCGGGGAGTCTGCTTCTCCCTCTCCCTCTGCCTGTCGCTCTGCCTACTTGTGCTCTCTATTTCTCTGTCAAATAAATAAATAAAATCTTAAAAAAAAATAAGTGGGCACGCATGGAAACACCTCTTTTTCCCTCTCCATTGGCACAAATGCACTTGATCATTTGAAATACAGCATAGTGTTAATGAATTCGCAAAACAATGGAAAGCCATGCATATTTGTAGTTTAGAAAACAAGTCTTGGTAGCTAAACAGCAATTCCATGATCTCCTGGGCAGAATGGGAAGGCTGGAAGGATCTTGCTCAGAATCTTGAATTGCAGCAGAGGGGAGGTGAGCAGGACGGGCAGTTGGGTTGCAATTTAGGTGCTACACACAGAGCCAGATTGTTGCTTGTGTTAAAAGGGAATGTAGCACTATTCATTTTTACCTGAGTCTCTAATATACAAAATATGTAATAGATAGCCAGCAAAACGTACAGTGACAATAATCTAATATACACATGAAAAGGAACATGTGAGTATAAAACTCTTCCTTGTCCCTTGGTTTCCTTCTCTCTAATACGGGAATATAAACACCATTGTTTCTGTGAGAATTAGAGATGATTTGTGGGTAATATTACTAGCGAAACATCTGGCTTGTAGTAGCATTAAATAACTAGTCATTACTGATATGTTCATTATTCTTTTTTTTTTAAAGATTTTATTTATTTATTTGACAGAGGGAGACACAGTGAGAGTGGGAACACAAGCAGGGGGAGTGGGAGAGGGAGAAGCAGGCTTCCCGTTGAGCAGGGAGCCTGATGCGGGGCTCGATCCCAGGACCCTGGGATCATGACCTGAGCCGAAGGCAGACGCTTAACGACTGAGCCACCCAGGCGCCCCTGATGTGTTCATTAGTCTTATCATTTTTCTAATTATTATCAGCATTTGAAAGCAGAGTTGCCACCCCACATGGTTTTTAGGAGCCGGCCCAGAAAGGTGAATGAGGCAATTGGGCTGCATGGGGACTGTGGCAAAATGGAGAATGCATATCCTTCCCAGTGGAGCAGCCCCCATGCAGTTCCAGCAAGTTCCTGTCATAGCAAAATGCCAGTCTCCTCCTCATCATCCTCATTCTCATCCTTGTTTCAGGAAAAGCTGGAAATCAAGACTTTTATTCGAAATCCCCCAATTTTAAATATTGAGGATTAAGCAGATCCTATTAGTGTAGAGGATTGGGCCCACAAGCCTTGCACACTCTGCTTTAGAGAAACAAAAGTGTCCCCCCAGCTAGAAGATTCAACTCCCTTTTTGGGATCCTGAGGCTGTCAGTCTTCCTTAGCATTTCCCTCAGTGTCCTCCCCGGTCAGACCACACACTGCTTCCTGGGGTCAGCCACTTGGGTTTTGTCAGCATTCCTGAAAGCTGGAGTGAAGCACGTTCTTGCCAGGGGTCCTCCTTGACCCTGTTGGCCCCAGGATAATCAGGGAGACCTTATTTGAGGCCCTCATCTCCCCATTTTGAGCCCTTTCCCCCCTCTCAGAACCCACTAAGAGCATGGCTAAGACAGTTATTCACACTAAAGTGTTAATGACTTAACAACTCCCCCCTCAACAATGGATGTCTACATTTTCAAAGAGAATACTCAGAAAGGAAATAGAATTAGTTACTAATACAGGGATTTTAGGGCTCTTGGCACCTTGGCTTTTCAGATCACAGCAGGGGAGCAAAACGAAACCCTGTCTTTGGAGGAAGCTAGCCAGGTGCTAGCTTCTTTGGGGGTCTTGGTTTAAAAGTCTTCAGGGACCCAGGAGGAGAAGATGCTATTAGGTCTTCCCTGCTGTTGAACGTCAGTTGATTTTTATTCAACATCGACTGTCAAGTCAAGAACGGTTCAGTGTCTACCAGATATTGGTGGGAAAAAAACACACCAAAAAATGTATACTAATCCAGAGAAGAGAGGGATCACTGTAAGGTGGTGTAGAATTATCAAGTATTATTTCTGGGTAAAAGAAAAAAAGAACTAGCAGCTGTTTGCTCTAAGCTCATTTCATTGGTTTTCTCCATTCAGCCAGAGGATTTTTCCCCAGCTTCTGAAAGCAGGCCTTGCAATTTAAGTATGTGGTCACCAGGTGGTGGAAGTGGGCCATGCCCACGGAGTCTGAGTGGCTGGAGGAGCTGCTGAGCTCACCTTGCAGCAAATCACCCTAAAACCAGGGAAAGCTAGGACCCCCTTTCCTTTCAGCCACTTCCACCCTGGAGTTCGTCAAAAGATGTTTGCCTTTCTGGCCATTCCTGGCTAAGAAAGGTCTGTGTTGTAACCCAGGGCACTCTGGCTGAAAAATGTCACCTTCTGTCCACCTCTGAGAAAATGAAGGGTTCCTGCACTTAGAAAAAGTGCCAAAGCCTCAGAACCCTCCTTTTTCAGTCCTCTCATCTTTGTCTTCAGCCATATTTTCCTCTCCTCCTCTTTTTTAAGGGGAGCCCTTACCCTCTCATTACATTCCTAGGAAGGAATGCATCCTCTGCTTGCAGGAAGCCTGAAGGCTTTACTTGTTTCTAGAGGCAGGCAGAAGACTTGGAGCAACCTGTCCAGGCAGGAGGTGATGGGCCTCCTCCAGGTGGTGCTGGGACAGGACAGGCCGAACGTCGCCACTTTGCTTCCACTGCTCTGACAAGTTGACCAGTCCCTCCTTTTGGACACTTTTCTCACTAGAACGACTGTACCTGGGCTCTCCACATCCTTACTGATTGCCCTTCCCCTCCAATGACGAGAGATTCTCATTATGCCTGGTAGTTATGTTCCCTAACACGGCCATGAATGCGGAACCACTGCACCTGCAGAAAGACAGCTTGGGTTTCTGCCAGCCCCTGGTCACAGCATTTTCATCAATTGGTTGCTAAATAACCTGGTTTTAGGTGTATTTCTGTTTAAAAAGACCTTATTGGGGATGCTTGGGTGGCTCACTCGGTTAAGCGTCTGCCTTCGGCTCAGGTCAGGATCCCAGGGTCCTAGGATCGAGCCCCTCATCGGGCTCCCTGCTCAGCGGGGAGCCTGCTTCTCCCTCTGCCACTCCCCCTGCTTGTGATCTCTCTCTCTCTCTCTCTGACAAATAAATAAAACCTTTAAATAAAATAAAAAGACCTTTTGAAGATACTGATTTTTGTATTACCTATTTTTATATACTGATTTATATTATATTCAATTTATTGATTAACATTGAACTCAGGGCCAACAGCGCAATGCCTCATGCCTGAATGAAGGTTATCAACACAAGCATTTTCTCCAGAAGGCACATCGCAATCTTCTTGTGCTTAGGACCGCTAGACAGCATTTCAGCACTATACTTGAGGGCCATTTAAGCAGCAAAATCACCAACAAAAAGCACAAAATTGTGGAAAAAAGTGGCACTAAATAGGCTGCAGAAAGGACACTTGTTGACAGCATGAGAACGGAAACAAGAAAGCAGGGGGTGGCCTGGTGTGACCTCAGCTGGGCGCACGGGCATCAGGTGACTCCAATTTTCCCTTATTTGCACCATGTTTGGGAATGACCCCAAAGTACCACAGTATTGATTTTGGAATCACAAATAGCAAGTAGGCAAATTTGCAGAATGGGATTTGGTGAATACTAAGGACCAACTGCACAAACGTACCCACAGCTCAGAGCCTGGCTCTACGCACGTTTCTCTTTCTCTCTTGTCCCAGCAAGAGCTCTCCTGCTGTCATGTCAGCAACTCTCATCTCTGGGCGGAGAACTTCAAAACAAGCATCTAAAGCCCTGGCCTCTCTCTAGAGCAGCAGTTCTCAAAGTATGATTCCAGGATCCCCGAGGAGAGAGGAGATCCTCCCTTTTGACAACTAAATATCTGCATGAATCTGGATTTTCTTCAGATACTTCAGCTAAAACAATTTGTCACAAGTAAATGTAGAAGCAGATTGGAGAAGGCAGCGGTTTTCTATTAAGCTGGACATTAAAGAGATTTGCAAAAATATACAGCAGTGGCTAAGATTATTCCTTTTTTGGCTAGGAAAATAGGGTACTATTATTTATGTTAATGTGTAATGGGTTTGTTATTGTTACTTTTAAACAAATCACTAAATATTTTATAGTCTCAGTTCTTTTTTTTTTTTTAAGATTTTATTTATTTGACAGAGAGAGACATAGCGAGAGAGGGAACACAAGCAGGGGGAGTGGGAGAGGGAGAAGCAGACTCCCCGCCGAGCAGGGAGCCCAATGCGGGGCTTGATCCCAGGACCCCGGGGTCATGACCTGAGCCGAAGGCAGACGCTTAACGACTGAGCCACCCAGGTGCCCGTATATGTCTCAGTTCTAATTTCTAATACAATAAACATTGATACATAAAACCCACTTACTCAGAAGTTCTTTAGGTCCTCAGTAATTTTTAAGAGTATGAAAGAGTCCTGAGATGGAAAGTTGGAGAGCCACTCCTCTGGACTTATACTCACTTTTTCAGTGGTGTTCCTGATATTTGTACTTGGGCATCCTGTTAGCACCTTAACTCAGCTAGACTGAGAGCATATTCCTCAATCCCACTCACCCTCAAGCCAGTCCCTCCTGATGTCTCAATTTCTGGCATCATCATTCTCTCAGCCATCCAGGCTCAAAACCCCAATCCTCTCTACCTCCTCCCCTCCATGCATCCCCTACAGTTTTCACTCAGGAATGTCTGCAGAATCCATGTCTTCCTGTCCATCCCCACTAGCAACAGAGGCCTTTACGTACAGGATCAAGTCCAGACTTTTCTATCGGAATGCCAGTGAACCCCTGCAGCAGGGTCCCTCTGTTCCTCTGATGAGACTTTTGTTCTTCCCTCGAGGACAGAACGATGGTAAAGGACGGCCGTGAAGTGGTTGGGGGGTGGACCACTGCCTTCCACAGGCCAAACAGTTCGGCAACTGTTTCGGTTCCACCAGGACAGACCTTTGCAGGTGTAGCAAGGACTGTCTTCTACCCACAAACTTCTGCAACTACAAGATTCACCCTCGCCTCTTCCTTCTCCCTGGGATGAGTTCTCAACCTCAGGGCTTGTGCAATAGCATGATGTTGGTGGCGAAGGACAAACTCTTATTGGTTTGATGTGCCCTATACTGGTCTCTGTTGCAACGTGTGGCGTGGGGGTGAGGATGGGGGTACCCCCACTGTGGTCGCTAGTCCCAACTCTCTGGGGAGGCCTTTGCTTCCAGAAAGGCCCCAGTGCTGGCCAAACGCACATAGATGGCTCCTCCCCTAGAAGCTAGTTATTGATGATTTTACTACCCATAATAACAATCACTAATATTTTTGCACTCTTACTATGAACCAGTCTCCATACAGGTTTTATCTCATTTAATCATTACAAAAAATCTAGGAGATAAGTACTAATACTATCTCCATGTTAGAGACAAGGTTCAGAAAAGATGAGTAGTTTACCTAAATTAACAGCTAAATAGCAGAGCTGGACTTTATACACAGATCTCTTGGAGTGCAGTGTTCATACTCTTAGCCCCTCACTGTGAAACCCTTCCTCCTCTGGAAGGCCCTGGGACGTTCCTTCTCTCCACTTTGCTTAGATGACTTTTGTGTCTCCGTGCTGATCAGGGGTTAAAGTTAAATAGTGTGTGCACTCTGCTATCCTGTTTATTCCATCAGCCAGGAGAGAGAGGAACCAGACCCAGACCCTGCCCTCCAGAAGCTCACACCGAGCTATATTAAAGCACTTTGCTCTGAAAGCTTCAAGATTGCCAGGGTGCATGCTGACTACTGAAAACAAAACCCACCACATAGTTGCTGAAGGCCACCCAGCCTGTCAGCTAGGCCCAGCTAACAGCCACGCAGAAGGGCTATGTTGACTCTGATCTGAGGCCTTTGAGGAATCCTTGAGCCTTTCCCAGAGGCATTGCCCTGCAGAGGGGACCTCAGCCGGCCAGAGGTACAGGGAAGCAGAAATAGAGGCTGGGAGAGGGGAAGAGGCAAGAGGGAGGGGGAGCAGGCCGTGTGGGTCCCAGACAGGATGCCTGGCATTCCCCATGAAAGCTCTCCACAGTGCTGCCGCACAAAGACTTGCTCTGTGCTAAAAACGTCATCCAACTGGGAATCCTGTCTCTCACTGTTTTGTGTCAACTTCACCCAAAGGTCACCTGTTGTCAGAGAGAGCCCAGGTGGAAGTGGGAGGGAGTCTAGTAGGCTGATTTCATTCTGGTTTAGCTGGTTTTTCTTTAAGTAAATAAACAGGGCTAGAGTTCCAACTGGTCTCCAAATGGCAGCGAAATGTACCCTGTCATCCCCAAGTGACAGCTGATTTTAATATAAACAGGATAGTTCCACATCTTCTAAAAAACATGGTGATCAAGAGAAGCAAAGGTGGGTGCTCGGGCGTCTGGAAAGGAGCTGGTGAAAATGGGCTTAAGAGACCAACAATCTGGCGGCCAAGGATGAAGAATCCACACTGATCTGTGTGGGAGCAGCAGAGTCTTGGATGAAGCACAACAATGAAGAAACAGAGGAAGCTCTTAACGAATTGCAAACACTTGTATCACTTGTGGCTCTTGGGCTGCAAACAACAGAGATGAGCTCTGGGTAACTGAAGACGAACAGAAGCATATTGAAAGACGATCAGCAGCCCAGAGAATCACAGAAAAAGGCCTCAGCAGTGACAGGAAATAGGGCAGCTCCAGAGATCCAGGGAACAAGAAGGAAGGAGCAGCCCTGCCCCTTTGAGATGAACCTGTTTTGCCATTTTGGATCCTTGTGTTACATGGCTCGAGATCTAATTTCTACGGGGCAAGATTCTCATTTGCTTACTTCAGATCATGTGTTTACGTTTGGTTGGGTGTGGGGCACCTTGAGTCCCTGTTGGCTCTCATTAGAGTGAATTTTATAGCAGTGCTGGCCATTAGAATTGAGATTGGAAATGTTAGAAGGAGAGAAAGTACTGTCAGTGGAAAGAAGAGGGAGGCCATGACAAGAAGAGCAACTTAAAGGCAGAAGGTATGTTTGGAGGAGAGAGGGGAAAGTTACTTCTCTTTCTTCCTGTTCACTGCTCTTCAGAGATTCCATGTACAGTTTGGGGGAAATGCCCCAATTAGCTATGCCCAAGGGAAGGCAATAGCGCTAACCATAGAGAAAAGATAAATATGGAAGAAATGAATTTTTAAAAGTGTGAAGTCAAACTGAGCACAATGTAATAGCCAGCCTATGTCAGGTGTCTAAAAAAAATTCTTCAATCATACATAGTCCCTTTATTCTTGTGCATTAAGGAAAAAACCCCCACAACTCCATATAAGAAAGTAACATTGAGGGGCGCCTGGGTGGCTCAGTTGGTTAAGCGACTGCCTTCGGCTCAGGTCATGATCCTGGAGTCCCTGGATCGAGTCCCGCATCGGGCTCCCTGCTTGGCAGGGAGTCTGCTTCTCCCTCTGACCCTCCCCCCTCTCATGTACTCACTCTCTCTCATTCTCTCTCTCTCAAATAAATAAATAAAATCTTTAAAAAAAAAAAAAAAAGAAAGTAACATTGAAACTTCTAATAAAGAGTTATTCAAAAACGATAACCTCATATTAGAGATCAAGTATTCAGAAAAACCACACACACACACAAACTCTTGTGATGAATTAACAAGTCAGGAAGGAAATGAATAACAGAGATATTCACAGGGAATGAGGGAGGTGGTTACAGTGCTGAGAGACCCTCAGACAAGCCTTGAAGACTAAAAGACTGAACCAGAAAAAACATCTGAAATCAAGACCAAAGGTCTACACTATAACAGAATCTCATGGGCACTGTTGAATAGAAGGCTGAGGGGCCTCTTCTCTCAACTCATTCATTCAACAAGTAGGTGCTGAGCTCCAGCTGTGTTGCCAGCTCTTGAGAAGATATTACCACTGACTCAAGAAATCTACATTTACTATCACCTTACCTTCTCATACTGAAATTCCTTAAAGACCTAGCAACAAAAATATGGTGATGTTCACCAAGTTAAAAAAATTTTCCGTGTAGCTGCTTGAACTCATCGCTTGAAAAAAGAAACACAAAAATTGGGAAAACAGTATGGAACTTCAAATTCCATATCAGTGTTTAACAATTTTCTGGTTACCAAAGGAAACTCTTGAAGCTTACCAACTCCTTTTATTATTCTTTCAGCAGCAAAGATAGAGTCTGTATTTAGAAAGTCATGTTTCCATCATGGTAATAAAACAGCTTTTTAAAAATTATTTAACATACTACTCTACTGAGTTGGAAAAATATAACAAAACATGAAGCAGGTTTAGAATTCAGAATGATCTAGGCTTGTCTTGTGGGTTGTTTTTGGAGAGAAGGAATAGGGTAAGAAATTTTCTGGATTTTGTCCAGGTCAGATCCAGTTCAAACTTCAAAGAGAGAACAATATTGTTATTTGAGTTCAGTTTCAATTCAAATTAAAATCTCAGTTTCCTACTTTGGGTTTAGTTCAACTCCCTGCTGAGAACTGAGAATGTCATTTAGTGAAGGAAAAGATGCCAGAGCAATTATTTTTTAAGTCATTTTGTGACCCCCCTACCCCTCTGTAAATTGAGTATAGCTGATGGCTTTCAGATTCACAGAGCATGAAGCTCTATGGAAATCCTGCAGGCCACAGAGTTCCTTGGGCCCTGGGACACATATGGCCAGAGAACCTCTATGAGTTCATCCCCTGCTATGATGAGCGGCAGGGGGCACGTCAGGGTCTGAGGGGTCCTTGTCTATGGGTTGGCCATGGGTGAGAAAGCTTAGAAGGCGGGAGGTAGGCTATGGGGAAGCAGGCACTTAGCATGGAGAAGGAAGTCAGAGGTATGAAATGGACTCCATCCTACAATGGGGGAAAGGACAAGACCTTTGTGAAGACGCCTGCTTTTGACTCTTCATTCATTGCTAGAGACCCTGACAAAGAAATTCAGTGTCCAGAGGAAAAACCAAGTAAAGGTGGAAGGTGATGATACAAAGGAGTGTCACAAAAAGGGCGGTCATGAGAAACACCTGCTCTGTTCTCCTTCCCTGTGCCACATGCTAATGGACCCATCACAACCTTGCCGAAGGGGGCTGGCCTGGCCTGCTGCCCACCTGCCTACCCCCACCGGTGTTTTTGCCAGCAACACCCACACCCATCCGTTGCAGACACAGCTCAACGGCGCTCAAGATGATGACCACGGAAGCCCCTTCTCCATTCCATCTCCGCCTTTAAAAAAGGCAACTTCAGAAACTCCCTGGGGAAATCTTTAGGCAAAAATGAGGGAGGGGTTCACAATATTGTACTAGATCCCATCCTGATGTCTATGCTCTGCTAAGCCTGAGCATTTGCCATCCATGCCCTGTTTATGGTACTTGGAGGGATTAAAAAACAAAAACCCTAGAAACTGTTGATCAGGTATTGAGAGGATTAAATGAGATGACGTAAGAAAAGCGCCTCAAAAAAAAGCAAAAATCACTGTAGAAATGCAAGGCCACATTAAACTTCTGGGGCTTGTTGCAGCCTTCCAATAGCCTACAAGTAGAAATGTAAATAATACATACCACATGGTTTGGCTTTTACACCCTCCTGTCTTTTGTTACTAGTTCCGATCACGGTATTACTCTTAACTACCACTACTAGTAGCATTTGTTAAGTTGGGCACTTTGCCTAGTACTTTATATATCATCCCAATTAATCCTCCCAGGAAACTCATTAAGGCACTATCTGCATTCACAGAGAAGGAACTGAAAAAGTTCAGTATTTATGTAATAGTCCATTCTTTTACCCGTTGATTTAAAATGTTTCTTTTATCACAAAGTGAACTGCTCTGTTTTCAACTCTGTATTCTGCTGCATTGATCTGTTCAGCTATTCATGTCTCGATACCAAAGTCTTTGTTTATTGTATCTTTTCCTATTTGATGTCATTTCACTTTTTTTCCCCCAAAACATCTTAGTATTTTTTTAAAAATAGATTTCCCTCTACATTTTAATTTTATTTGGCTTGTTGTCTAGGGAATAAAAACACATGGTACTATATACAAAAGACAGGAGGGTAAATAGTAAGCAAACAAGTCTTCCTCCCCATATTTTATCATTCAGTTCTCCCTCAAGAGGCAGCTGATGTTATCAGTTTCTTATCTGCCTTTCTAGAAATAGTCCATATGTATGAACTTGAAAATAAGTTTATCAAGTGCTATTAAAAAATTCAATTAACATTTTGATTAGAACTGAACTGAATTTATAGGTCAATTTGAGGGAAAATTGACATCGATACAGTAACAAATCTTATTCAGCATCTAGAATGTGTTTCCACTTCTTTGGGTCTTTATGTCCTTCGATAAACTCTCACAATTTTATTCGTATCTTGCATATTTCTGATAATAGTTATGCCGAAGTAGATTAGTATTTTTGTGTGTCTGTCAATAACGAATGGAACTTTGGTGTGTGGACTTTGTATCTTTCTTATTAGTCTAATAATTTCTCACTTGATTATCTTGCATTTTGTATCTAGACAGTGATATTGTTTACAAACACTGACAGTTGAATCCTTTTCTTCGATCTTTATACTACTTTTCTTGTACGGTTGTACTGATTTAGTAAGACTTTTAGTAGACGCCAGTGAATAGTAGCACAGGTAGAAGATAATACCACCTTTTCCCTGTCTGTGTGGAAATATTACTTCACACCACTAAGTATCATGTTTGCTGTGTGTTCCTAGTAGCTAAGTTTCCAGTTTCTAATAGCAGTAGGTATTGGTTTTACTCAAAAGCTTTTCAGTATCTACTGAGATACTCAAATGGCTTTCCTCCTTTAATCTCTTAACAGATGGAATTATAGGAATAGTGTTCCCGCTGTTGAACCATTTTGCATCCCTAAAATTGAACTTACTTGGTCATAATGCATTATCTTAAAAATTTTTTAATTTCGTATTTTTGCATCTAAAATACTAAATACTTAATTTAGTATTTTGCATCATGAGATTAGGACCTTAAATTTGAAGGCCCTTGAATGCCAGGCTAAGGATTTTTAGCCGAGGAAGGCTGAGGAACAATGAAGGTTTGATTAATATTTTTACCACCTTTGAAAATCTTACTGTGACCAGTCTGGTGATAAGACTTTATCTTCTGTTAGTTGTCTGAGTCTCTTCTCTGACTGAATGTTTCTGTCTTATTCTAGACTGCGCTGTTTAGTGACGATTGTGGTTGCAAAATCTCTCCTTTTCTCTTCGTATTAGAAAAGATGCATTCTATATTGACTTTTAAACATTTTAATTGGATAGCAGTATATTTTAGGCAACTATTATTTCTTTCACGCTTTCATGCCATGTGTTTTTGCATAAGCGTGGCTTGCCAAGGAGGAGTGTGGAGTTATGTGGATAACCATGCCATTGGGAAAGAAATGATTCCCAAAGGCCCCTCAGTGGGCTGTTTATAGGAGTAACATAATATATGAGCATGGGCAGGGTGACCATAAGTACCAGTTTTTCCAGGACTGTTCAAAGTCTGGAAAAGTCCTGTTCTGTTCCATTGTCAAACCATGTGTCACTGCGCATGTGCTTTATTTTCCTAAAAATAAGGTCACCATAGGCAGAGGAAGACCAGCTAAAATTCATCACGTGTGCCAGAAAGCCTAAGATGTGTCAAAGAAGTAAATCCTCAACAAATCTTGGTGGGGAGCATGTCTGTTGGCCGTTGTGGACTCCTAAAAATAACCCTCCAGTGGCCACGGTGTCAGAGGCCACCCAGTGTTTTTCAGATGACACTAGGCCAGGTGGAGGAAGCAGCAGATGTTCAGAGGACTTGTCTAACTCCTTGGGTTCCCTTTGCTTGGACTTTGGGTTTTGAGTTCTCCTTGGGAATGGGTCTTGATACCCACGGCTGACTACTGGTTGTCCTTCTGTCCATTCGCCCCTTCTTTCCACATTGACAGGGTTTAACTGAGTACATGGCCATCCAGAGATGACATTTTCCTTGCAACTAAGTGGTCACATGACTAGGTTCCTCCCATGAGCCTATGAGCAGCAGTTAAAAGTACCACTTCCAGATCTTTTCCATAAAACAATTAGGTTCACTCTGCTCACGGTACATTTTTTCCTTTCCCAGAAATGGCAGGTAGAGGTAGAAAAGAAAGGCCACAGATCACGCATCTGCCCCTCATTCTCCTATCATAAAGGTGTTATGTATCTCTTCAAGGCTTTCCTAGCCATAAGGGACAGTCACACTTTGGCAGGTGGAGATCAGGAGCCATTTTAACCCCCTTCTGCGTTTGGGGACATGTCCACAGTGGGCATGCTGGTGGGGGACAGGCTCCACTTCCCACTAAGGAAGCCCCGAGGACTTGTTATGTCATATGAGAGACCAGAGCTTAGCCCCACAGACACCCCTACTGTCTCTGAAGTGGGAGATCTAGGAAAGCAGGGGCAGTCTAATACAGTCGGAGAGATGCAGAATAATTATACAGCAGTTAAACATGTATTAGTTCAAAATACAAAGCAAGACTGAGAAATTAAGTAGTGCTATGTAACAGATATAATCAGACATAATGAAATAAAGTTAAGGGGAAAAATCTAAATTATAAACACAAGGGAAAATTCTAATATCAAGCTAACTAGATTATTACAAAACGTTTTAAGAATTCCAGCAGGGTTCGGGCTTCTCCGCAAGGCAGATTAAACAACACATTTTTAACTTTAATTATAACAAGAAAACCTAAATGTTGGTTAAAGCTTAAAGGGTAGACTCCCTGGGTTGGCGTGTTAGTAAAAATCTCCAAGGAGAAATTACACTCAGAGGCACAAGTTGGAAAATAGAAATAAATGAAATGAATTTACAAATCAAGGAAACAAATTTTAAAAAAATAAATGGTCCTCTTCAACAAATGGTGTTGGAACAACTGGACATGCACATGTAAAAAAAAAAATGAATCTAGACACAGAGATTACACCCTTCACAAAAATTAACTCAGAATGAATCACAGACCTAAATGTAAAACACAAAACTACAAAACTCATAGAAGAGAACATAGGAGAGAACCTAGATGCGCTTGGGCTAGGTGACGACTTTTTAGGTCCAACACCAAAGGCACACTCTAGAAAGAAATAACTGATGAGCTGGGCGTCATTAGAATTTAACACTTCTGCTCTGTGAGAGACACTGTCCAAAGAACAATGGGACAAGCCGCAGACTGGGAGAAAATATTTGCAAAAGAATATCTCACAAAGGACTGTGATCCAAAATGTACAAAGAACGCTTAAAACTCAACAACATGGAAACAAACAGCCTGATGCCAAAGGGGGCCAAAGACCTTAACCAACCCCTCAGCAGAGAAAATACAGGGACGGCACATAAGCATGTGAAAAGATGCTCGGCGTCATGTATCATCAGGGAAATGCAAATTAAAACACTGAGATGCCACTACACACCTATTAGAATGACGGAAGTCCAGAACACTGACACCACCAAAGGCTGCGGAGGATGGAGTCACAGGCACCCTCCTTCGTTGCTGATGGGAATAGAAGGTGGGACAAGCCACTTTAGGAGGCAGTTTGATGGTTTCTTGTAAAAGTGGACATACTCCTAACCTTGCGGTCTAGCAATCACGTTCCTTGGGATTTACCCAAAGGAGCTCAACACTTATTTCCACACAAAAACCTGCACACGACGTTTACAGCAGTTTTATTCACAATTGCCAAAACTTGCAACCAAGATGTCCTTCGGGGGGTGACAGGAGAAAGAAGCGTGGTCCCAGCACCTAGGTTGGCCGCAGCCGTGTTCAGCAGCCACCTCAGGCGGGGGGCTTCCTCTTGGACGGCACGGATGGGATCAAGGAAACTGGCGGGGGGGGGTCCTCCACTGGCATTTTTGAAAAGTCGACTCCCACCCTCACGGTGGTATCTCCGGAAGCTCCCTCCCACACAGCGGGGAAGGCAGGATGGCGGCGGGAGGCAGGTGGACGGGGGGCGGCGGCTGAGCGGCAGGGGCGGGGCACCCGGGGACTTGGCCCCGACCCTGTCCTCTGACTGCTTGACCCGCGTGACCAGGGCGTGTGGCAGGCTGCCGGGCTGAGCCGGCCCTCCAGAGGCGGTGTAGACGGACACAGCAGCTAGCAAGGGCTCAACCAGACGCCGCGCCTCCTCCTGGGAGCGCCCACTTCAGCGAGGACTGGTGCGGAGTGCTGGGTGGGCACGGTCTTGCAGGCCCATCCCAGGGTTCCCGTGGCCTTCCTGTGCCTCTAGGTGTTGTCGCATTACCCCCAAACGTAAACACCCTCGTGCTGTTTTGTCTCTCTTTCCAAAAAGGTGCCTTTACGGCGTCTCTGCGCCAATCAGCCTAAAGCATAATTGCCCTAATTTAAAGGCGGGCCTTGTTTCCGAACCTGCCATCAAAGGTCTCCCAGGCTCCCTACCAAATACTCTGAGCTTCTTCCCCCTTTTTACTAGAGGGGAAGCGGCCTGAGAAGCCGGTGGCTGCCTATAAAATTGTGAATCAGGCCGGAAGCCTGCGCCTCGCCCAACCTATTAGCATGACAGTGGAAGGGCGGAGTCACAAGTCACATGTCACATTCCACCTTAGGGAATGTTTCACCTGCTTGCAGCTCACCCTCCTAACCACCTTTTGACTTAAAAGGGATTTACATATGAAGGATGATGAACATGGCCTCACTTTTTCTTAATGAATCATACTTAGGGTTATGGTTAACAATTCTTAAATTATGCTTTGACAAAGTCATTTTTGTTTCTTCTCTAGCTGTCACTCCTAGCTGTCATTTCTGTTACATGGTCCTTGTTTGCTCCAGGCTCCCTTTTTTCAAAAGTTCCATTTTCCATTGGCTGAGGTCTGAAAAGTCAGATGGCTCTGTCCGGTAGAAATGTGTGCCAACTAAACGTCAGTAAGTCACGAAGAATGATCAAAGGTCCTCTCTCTTAGGACTTGCTTATATGCTTGGGTTTTGTCAACTATTTGAGCTCTTCAGAGGTGTTTTTTGTTTTGTTTTGTTTTGTTTTTTGAATACAATTTTTTTCCAAAAGTCCATTTATCTACAGATAATTGATGAGTGCCTTTATTTGCTTGTAAACATCATTTCCTAGGTTATACCAAGGTTCCCTGCCCTTCATTGTATGTAGCCTTTTAGGATATTGGAGAAAATTATTCCAGCTTAGGATTCAAGCTTAGGAAACTTCCGGGAGAATACACAAAGCTGGTATTATTTGCTGTATCAAATGTTCTAATTTTTCACTAACCTCTGGGCACATTTACAAATATTCTTAAAGAAAGCATTCATAGCTTATTATCTACCAAAGGAAAAATGGAAACCAAACCTGCTCTCACTCACACCTACTTTTTTAAAAATATATTCATACAGTTGCTTACTATGAAAACGGACAGGCGTGATAGCGAGCTGGCAACAGCAGTCGCTGTTCTGGAGTCTACTGTCATGGTTGCTTTGATGGAATCAGAGGTCCCTCTGTTTTCTTATCCTTGGGAGCATTTCTCCTTTGCTCCTAACTCTATAAGACCCTGAATTCTGTGAGATCTTGACAAGTAGGTCTCATTCTCCATAGAGGGAGAAGTGTTGGCACTCCCAATTCTCCCTTCAGACGAGGGCAGAACAAGGAGCTTCCCCGGAAAAGAGAATCCAGCATAGGGCTGGTGGCGAGTGGGCAGCGGGGCAGGGGGCCGAAGGTTTACTAACACTTATCTTCATGGGAACCAAAGGTGAAACAGATGGTCCCACCACCCCAAAAAGTGTTGCTGCTACAAACCGGGGTAGGAGAAGGGTGGGGAAAGGGATGTGACATTGGAGGGCTGCCTGGGCAGGAACCTCACTGATGAACCGCCGAAAGGGGTTGCATCGGATCAGGAGGGGAGGAGGCTGGATTCTAAGGACAGCAAGTAAGCCCGCACAGGAAAACCTGAGTTGACCAAGAGGCCCTCTTACTTCCTTCTCAGAGACCCAACCATCTCAGACCTGGGGAAACATCTGAAAGCTCATAGCAGTGTTTACGCGACAGATAAGCCAAACAGAAGCTACACCTTCCAGGAAGTCTGCTCCAGCAGGGGTAAAGCCACAGGTGAGGAAGCAGCTGTAACTAGGTACAACCCTGCTTCGTTTCTGACTCACGTTTTGACTAGGCTCTTCTGACATCACTGTGCCTCAGCTTCTCCACCTGTCCAGTGGGAGGGGGAGGGGGTGAGACAGTTTGTTTGGTAAAATTCCCTGAAATCTTTGGCGAAAAGTTCTTCAAATGGGTGAGGGAGGATAATTATGCCTTAGCTATTAGGTGTGGGGTTGCTATAAATAGGGTCTGGAATAGGATTGCAATGTCATATACCTGTTTACAACAATAAATGGGGCCTTGAATGGTCCAGGGAAAAGCTTGTCAGAATTCTTTGGACACGCATTCAAGAGAGCTGAGACTCAGCCTTCCTGAGGACCAGAGAGCCTTTGCGTGTGCTTCTGGCCAAGACTGTCCTTCATTCTGGAGCCTGCTCCTCAGTGTGACCCGCCGGCGGCAGCTGTAGATTAGGACATGTTCTGGGTCATCTCAGAGACTGGCCCACAATATAATTTATACTGAAGTGGCATGGCCACATGTGCGTGCACGTGTGTGTGCGTGCACGTGTGTGTGGGCGCACGTGTGTGTGTGTGCACATGCAGGCACTTTCTTGCCAACTCGGAATATGCCTTTAAAAAATACAGAAAGGTAGGGGTGCCTGGGTGGCTCAGTTGGTTAAGCAACTGCCTTCGGCTCAGGTCATGATCCTGGAGTCCCAGAATCGAGTCCCGCATCGGGCTCCCTGCTCAGTGGAGAGTCTGCTTCTCCCTCTGCCCCTCCTCCCTCTCATGCTCTCTGTCTCTCATTCTCGCTCTCTCAAATAAGTAAATAAAAATCTATAAAAAAAATAAATAAAAATACAGAAAGTAGGGGCGCCTGGTTGGCTCAGTCAGTGGCTTATGCGACTCTTGATCTCGGGCTTGTGGGTTCAAACCCCATATTGGGCATAGAGATTACTTAAAAATAAAATCTTTAAAATAAATGAAAAAAATAAAAATACAAAAAGCAAGCGTCAAAATATAGCCTAAGCCATCCCCCGTTAAGTCAGTTCTAGGATGCATGTTTTAAATGCATCTGTTCTAGGATGCATGTTTTAAATGTGTCTGTGTGTTTTAAATCCAGTGGTGGTGGCCAGCAGAAAAGTGAACAAGGGTTCCTTAGCCTTTAGCTGTAGCAGACGAAAAGCCATGGGGACTGTGGCATATTCTGCCAGGATGGGTCAGGGAATCACACTACTATTAGGGAGGCTTGGGGAGCCAAAATGTTGGCAGGGGCAGGCTTTCCCGCCAACCAATAAGAGCCGGCTGGGGCCTGGTTCAGGGATAAATGCGAAAAAGTGGTGTGTGACCTTTGTCGGTTCTCACAGGACACTTAGGTAGACACATGTGGGACTTACTGATGTATGGGATAGCCAAATGTTCAGCTTTACCCAGCTGCGACGGTGAGATTTCTATTCTCCTTTCATCTGGAACACAGAATTAAGGGATGGGAAGACACTTCTAAAGAAAAGATTTTATTATTGACGTAAGCATAAGAGACGCGTCAGAACTCGCTCTCTTCCTCCTCCTCTCTCCCCACTGCTCTCAAACCTCTTCCCTTATTATTTTTGTTGGTCTAGGCAATTGATTTTATTATTTTAGACACCTGGTACAGAGTAGTTGTTCAACTGAACTGATACTCAGTGAATGAATGAAGACAAGCATTTTAATTTTCAGAAATACACTGTAGAGTAGCCTGGTGAAGGATGTTGAGGTAGAAGCATGGCAGGTGGGCAGAAGGAAGGCAGTGGGGAGAGACTGCAGAGAGGCGATCCCTCTCCTTCCTGATCATCCTTCATCTGGGCCCCGCTGCATGGTTGCCTCCCCTGCCAAGAGCCTCAAACCCTGTGGGAAATGGATGTTGTGTTATCTTCGTGGGAAATGATTCTGCGCTCTGACACCCTGGAAGGCCCAAGGCTGCGTTGCCCAAGTCTGTCCATACCTCCCCGGAATAGCAGGGGCCCTGGAGGCTCAGTGTCAGACAGGAATTACAGTGTGAGGATGTGCAGGAACCCCCAAATCCCTGGTGAGTCCCAAGGGAACTTTCCAGACAGCAGAGTGAGGTCATACGGAGCTTGTTAGCTGTTATATCAATTAAGAATCAGATAAAGGAAAGGTTTTGTTTTACCTTCACTTTTTCCCTTTCCTACATTCTTAATTTATGTAGATCCAAGTTTCTGACCAATGTGGTTTTCCTTCTCTGAAAAACTTCTTTTAACATTTCTTGCCAGGCGGGTTTACTGGCAACAAATTCCCTCCATTTTTGTATGTCTGAGAAAGCATTTCTCCTTCACTTTTGAGGAATAATTTCACAGGGTACAGAATAGTGGGTTGGTTTGTTTTTTCTTTCAACACTTGAAATATTTTACTTTATTCCCTTCTTTGCATTGTTTCTGAGGAGATGTCAGATATAATTCTTATCTTTGCTCCTCTATAGATTTCCCACCCCCCTCTGGCTTTTTTCAGGATTTTTTTTTAATCTTTGATTTTCTCTGGTTGGAAAATGATATGCCTAGGTAGTTTTTTGTTTGTTTGTTTGTTTGTTTGTTTTTGCTATTTATTCTTCTTGGTGTTCTCTGAGCTTTATAGATCTGTGGTTTGGTGTTTAACATTAATTTGGGGGAAATTCTCAGGTATTATGGTTTCAAATATTTCTTCTGTTCCTTTCTCTTTTTTTTTTCCTTCTGGTTTTTCCATTATGCATACGTTATATCTTGTAGTTGTCCCAGAGTTCTCAGATATCCTGTTCTGGGTCTTTTTTTCTAGTCTTTTTTCTGTTTGCCTTTGAGTTTGGGAGGTTTCTATTGGGATATCCTCCAGCTGAGATATTCTTTCCTTAGCCATGTCCAATCTAATAAACTCATCGAAGAAGTTCTTCATTTCTGTTAAGTGTTTTTGTTTTGTTTCATTGCCTGTTAGTGTTTTAGATCTCTAGCACTTAAAAAAATCTTTCTTAGAATTTCCATCTCTCTGCTTACATTGCCCATCTATTCTTGCAATACTGACTACTATATCCATTAGAACTCTCAGCATATTCATGATAGTTGCTTTAAATTCCCAGGCTGATAATTCCAACATCTCTGCCATAACTGGGTCTGGTTCTGATGCTTGATCTGTCTCTTCAAACTGTGTTTTTATCTTCTACTATGCCCTGTATATTTTTCTTGGTAGCCAGACATGATGTACTGGCTAAAAGGAACTGCTGTAAATAGGCATTAGGGATGTGGTGGGTGTGTCGGGAGGGGGAGCATTCTATAGTCCTGTGATTAGGTCTTGGTCTTCTAGTGAGCCTGTGCCTGGGAACTGGGAACTTCACAAGTGCTTCTCAAGGCTCCCTCCAGTTTAGGTGGGACAGGATGGCTGGAGGGCGCTGGAGGTGGGTATTTCTTTCCCCATGTCAGTCAGGGTCTGACACCCCAGCAAGTGAGGTTCTGGTTAAACAGTTTGTCTTGGAGAACAGAATGCTCTGCGATATTTCAAAATGGTTCCTTTTCCTCTTCCCCTGCTGGAGCATGAGGCATTTTTTTCTCTAATTATCACGATGAGAATCTGGGAGAGCTCCAGGAAGTAAGATCACAAGAGTGTGGGAGTCCCTGGTCACTGGTTCCCCTTGAGTTTTTAACTCTCAGAGCTGTGCACACTGAGCTTCCAGCAATTTCTCAATCATGGTTTGGGTTTGCCTCCCTTGTCACTGGTCCCCATGGAGGTTTCTGCTGCAGTCAATTGTGATTTGCTGTATTTGCTTGCCACTCTGTCCGATTTGGGGGGCAGCAGTTTGCGCTGTGACCTCACTTCTCTTATGGATCTAAAAAGAACTGCTAATTTTTCGGTCTGTTCAGCGTTTTCCTGGTTGCTAGGATGGAGTGGTGACTTCTCAGCTTCTTACATGCTAGAGCAGACTCCGGAAGTTCCACCCAAATTGAAATGTAAAGGCAACTAATACATATTGAGCACCTGCCCTAAGTCAGATGCTCTACCCGATCCATTTTCCATTTACTCCTTTCAACAGTCCTATAGGGAAGACATGGTTCTCACCATTTTGCAGCTGAGAAGTCAAGACTTGGAGGAAGGAGGCTGGTGGCCCAGTGTTCATATAACTAAGTACACATTCTTGCTCACTCCACATCCCATGTGCATCCAGCTATGTCCTCATGCTGAAAATGAAGGAAGAGTCAAGGGCAGAAATAACGTATGCATCAAAACCCATTTTCCATGTTTATAAAACCAGCTCAGACTATAATATTTATGGGTAAAGGACCCTTTGTGTGATTTTATGCTAAAGATATCGGTGTTGGTAAAGCCCCAGGTATTGAGTTTTTAGCATACTGCTAGACATGGACTGGGCATTTAATAAATTCTTGCCGAATAAATGAATGAAGGAGTCTTCCATGGCATGCATTATATATCACTAAGGAACTCTTTCCCTGGGCCTGGCACTATGCTAAGTGCTTTGCATTCCTTATCTCACGTAATCCTCTTAACAATGGCAGGGAGGTGCAATTATTTTTCCCACTTTTACTGTGGAGGAATCAGAGACTTAGAAAAAGTAAATAAGTTGCTCAAGGTCACAGAACGAGTACTTGTCAAGGTAGGGCTCAGCCTAGGTCTGTCAGGCCGCACAGTTCGTGTTCCAGACCTGGGCCAGCCTCCTGACCGGGGATGGGAGGGGCGTCCTTCCCACACCCGCCTGGGGTTGGCAGGCCTCCCCCTGATGTTCCCACTATGTGCCTCGCATCCACTGCCATGCACCGGCTCTTAAGGCCCCCACATGCCTTCTCTCACCAAGCAGGCTGCCCTAGACTCCAGCCAGGACCCCACAGAACCAGCTAGATTAGCCAATCAGGCAGAGGACAGGCTCAAGAGCTGCTTCCCAAACACTCACAGCATGCCCAGGCGAGCGTGGCAATGAGGAGGGGAAGCGGTCTCTGCCTGGGGATGGACAAGATCCCTGCTTCTCTTTCCTACCCCAGAACGAGGGAGAGACAGAGCATGGGGTTACAAGGTCAAGCTCCGAGGCCTGAGGCAGGAGTCATCTTTCCCACTTGCGGGCTCTGTTATCCTGGGAAAACCCCTTAATCTCCCTGAGACTCGGTTTCCTCCTCCTCCAGCACAATAATCACCGTAAGAATAACAATTTGTGTGTCTTGGGCTGTTGTGCTCCCTCCGTGAGCGCAGGCATAGGAAGAAGGTACTCTGTAACTGCAGCACACCTGCAAGGGACTCAGGTCCCAGACCGGGACGTGGGCCTTTGCTACTCCACGCTGCACCCTGAAGGGGAAGGGAGTGCCCTTCACAAATCAAGGATAGTCCAGAAGCTGGGATTCTATCTAGGTCTGATTTCTGACTGCAGCGGTTGAAACCATAGCAATGGAAGACCTACACCGTCCTGGGCTCTTCTGGCTGGGCTCACCCCTGCAGAGGAGTGCGATCGGCAGCCTGTTTTAGGTCCCTACATCTTTAGAGACATAAGCACACTCAACCTGTCCTTGCTGTCCCTGGATGACCGTGGATACCTCTCTCTCTCCTTCCTCTACAGGCCTACCGGTTCCTCTCCACCCTTAGAGGGCAAGGTGGTGCCATTTTGAGTGACAGAGGGTCTTTTTCTCTACTAATCATGACAAGACCCTCTGTTGCGCCTCCTCTCCCCTGGGAGCATGGGTGGATTAGTAAGAATTGGTTAACCCCTTAAACTACATTCCTCCCCCCACCCCCAGAGGCATGGAAACACCACACACACACACACACGTTAACTAGTCATCCTCCTGGACCTTATTCTCCACAAACTGTTGCTCAGATAGTCTGGTCAGCAGGAGCTTCATGGGCAACAAAGCCTTCTGCTCTGAACGGAGAAGTTTAACACCTGACATATGGCTCAGGATAGAGATAGTGCTGTGTACAGTACGGATCTCTCACGGCCCTCCCCACAAGGCTTGCCCTTTTGAGAAAGCATTTTCCTATTTCCCCTTGTTAAGAGGTAGGATCAGCCAGGGACATCCCTTGGTGTTGAAAAGTAGCTCTGAGGACAAACATTCTATTAGATCCCTATCACTTTCTATTAGATCTATTAGGTAGTAATCAAGCATCCCTCTGGGATCTTAATCCAAAGACAGTTGCCAAATATCCCAATGGTAAGTCAATATTTATGATCATGTTTATAATTAAATGTGTGTGTGTTCCCACTTGTGCAAACCCCAGCCGCAGCAGTTACAGGAGGATTCTTTGTTGCCTTCCTGTCGGTGTCAGTGACTGGATCTCCTATACCATCGCAGAATAAGACGCAAATAAAACAAAATTACACCACCTGTTAAGTCTAAGTACTTCTTTATTTCTACTTTTAGGTGATACTATTTCTCCTATTACTAGGAATTTGAAGATGATTAAACTATATATTAATATCCAAAGTAAGCAACCCAAATTTATCTTTATCATTTGATCAAAAATATTTTGCACTCATAGCTGGCAAAACACTGCACTAATACCGCAAACACCCAACACAGGCATCTGAATATTAATTGTGAATAATATTGTGAATATTATTTGTGTGTAATATTGTGAATATTAATTGTGAATAATATTGATTGTGGTCGGGGAGAGTAGCTGGCTCAGGAGAGAGGCTCGGGAGAAGAAAGCATCTTACTAACAAATACTCCTTTGAAGAACTCTCTAAGAATACAACATTTTTGCAACTTTAAGATTGTTATCCTAGGACCTTATTTCAAGATTCATCAACATCACAGAATTTGCAACTGGATGGCACCTGAGAGATCATCTAGATGGTTCCTAATTTCACATATGAGTGAACTAGATTTGTATCAGCACTAAATTAGAAAAAAAATTCAAGAAGAGGCTTGGGTTTATACTTGTTTTTAAAGACACTCTGAGCACTGTTTATTCATTCAGCTAAAATGTATTGAGCACCTTCTATGTGTAGACACAGTGCTAGGCATCAAAGATACTAGAGAAAGACATGGTCCCTGCTTTCAAGGAACTGAGATATATAATAAGGTAGGTATTACCATCCCCATTTTCTAGATGGGAAAACTGAGGCTCAGAGAGGTTAAGTCCAAGATCATATGGATAGTAACAAGAAAGCAGGAATTCAACACGTGCCTATCAGATTGTATTAGTTTTTTCTTGGCTACATAATGAATTACCACAAACTTCGTGGCTTAAAACAATACCCATTTATTACCTCGCAGTTTCTATAGGTCAGAAGTTTGGGCCTGGTTTCACTCCGTTCTCTGCTCAGGGTCTCATGAGGCTGAAATCAAGATGGCAGCCAGGCCTGCAATCTCAGAGGAGGCCTGGAGCCCTCATCCAGGCTCCGTGGTTGGCAGCATTCAGTGCATTCTGGGTATAGAACCGAGGCCCTCAGTTCCTAGGGGCTGTTGACCACTTCCTGCCTTGTGATCCCCTTCACGACACACCACACCACATTACTTCTTCATGGCCAACAGAAGGGCATCAATGCGGCTGCACATCTCTCCCTCCAGAGACGGCCTGGATTTTCTTTTGAGGTGTTCGCCTGATTAGGTCAGGCCCACTCAGGATAATATTTCTTTCAGTTAACTCCAAGTCAATCTTTTTTAAAGTTTTTATTTTATTAATTTTTTTCATCATGGTAAGTGTCCTCTTTAATCTCCATCACCTATTTCACCCATCCCCCTACCCACCTCCCTCTGGGAACCATCAGTTTGTCTTATTAGTTAAGAGTCTGTTCCTTGGTTTGTCTCTCTTTTTTTTCCTTTGCTCATTGGTTTTGTTTCTTAAATTCCACATATGCCTGAGATCATATGGTATTTGTCTTTCTCTGACTTATTTCACTTAGCATTATACTCTCTAGTTCCATCCATGTTGTTGCAAATGGCAGGATTTCATTCTTTTTAATGGCTGAGTAATATTCCATTATCTATATCTATATCTATACATTTTCTTTATCCATTCATCCAACAGTGGACACTTGGGCTGCTTCCATAGTTTAGCTATTGTTGGTAATGCTGCTATATACACGGGGGTGCATGCATCCCTTTGAATTAGTTTTTTTGTATTTTGGGGGTAAATGCCCAGTGGTGTAATTACTAGATCATAGGGTAGATCTATTTTTGATTTTTTGAGGCACCTCCACACTGTCTTCCAGAGTGGCTGCACCATTTTGCACTCCCACCAACAGAACAGGAGTGTTCCTTTTTCTCCACATCCTTGCCAACACCTATTGTTTCTTGTGTTGATTTTAGCCATTCTGACAGGTGTGAGGTGGTATCTCCTTGTAGTTCAGATTTGCATTTCCCTGAAGAGCATCTTTTCACGTGTCTGTTGGCCATCGGTGTATCTTCTTTGGAGAAATGTCTGTTCCTGTCTTCTGCCCATTTTTTTAACCAGATTATTTGGTTTTTGGGTATTGAGTTGTATCAGTTCTTTATATATTTTGGATACTAGCCCTTTACCAGATATATCATTTGCAAATATCTTCTCCCATTCAGTGGGTTGCCTTTTAGTTTTGTTGATTGTTTCCTTTGCTGTGCAGAAGGTTTTTATTTTGACGTAGTCTCAATAGTTTATTTATCCTTTTGTTTCCCTTGCCTCAGGAGACATATCTAGAAAGAAGTTGCTGTGGCCAATGTCAGAGAAATAACTGCCTGTGATCTCTTCAAGAATTTTTATGGTTTCAGGTCTCACATTTAGGTCTTTAGTCCATTTTGAGTTTATTTTTGTGTATGGTGAAAGAAAGTGGTCCAGTTTCATTCTTTTGCCTGTAGCTATCCAGTTTTCCCAATACCATATTCATTCCTTCTTTGTTGAAGATCAATTGACCATATAGTTCTGGGTTTATTTCTGGATTTTCTATTCTGTTCCACTGACCTATGTGTCTGTTTTTATGCCGGTACCATACTGTTTTAATTACTACCACTTTGTAATACAACTTGAAGTCCGGAATTGTGATGCCTCCAGTTTTGTTTTCCTTTTTCAAGATTACTTTGGCTATTCAGGGTCTTTTGTGGTTCCATGCAAACTTTAGGATTGTTTTAGTTCTGTGAAAAATGCTGCTGATGTTTTGATAGAGATTTTGTTAAATCCTTAGGTTGCTTTGGGTAGTATAGATATTTTAACAATATTTGTTCTTCTAACCCATAAGCATGGAATGTCTTTCCATTTCTTTGAGTCATCCTGAATTTCTTTCATCAGTGTTTTATAGTTTTCAGAGTACAGGTCTTTCACCTCTTTGGTTAAGTTTATTCCTAGATATTTTATTGGTTTTGGTGCATTTGTAAATAGGATTGTTTTCTTAATTTCACTTCCTACTCCTTCATTATTAGTGTATAGGAATGGAACAGATTTCTGTACATTGATTTTGTCTCCTGCGACTTTATTGAGTTCATTTATCAGTTCTAGTCATTTTTTGGTGGAGTCTTTAGGGTTCATCTTGTCTGCAAATAGTGAGAGTTTTACTTCTTCCTTACCTATTTGAATGCTTTTTATTTCTTTTTGTTGTCCAATTGTTGTGGCTAGGACTTCCAGTACTATGTTGAATAAAAGTGCTGAGAGTGGATCTCCTTGTATTGTTCTTGACCTTAGGGGAAAAGCTCTCAGTTTTTCCCCATTGAGTATGAGTATGATGGCTGTGGGTTTTTCATATAAGGTCTTTTTATGTTGTGGTATGTTTTCTCTAGACCTACTTTGCAGAGGATTTTTATCATGAATGGATGTTGTACTTTGTCAAATGCTTTTTCTGTGTCTATTGAAATCGTCGTATGGTTTTTATCCTTTCTCTTGTTGATGTGACATATATCACTTGTTTTGATCCCATTTGATCATGGTGTATGATTTTTAATGTATTGTTGGGTTCAGTTTGCTAATATTTTGCTGAGGATTTTTCTATCATATTCATGAGAGACATTGGCCTGTACTCTTTTTTTATGGTGTCTTTATCTGGTTTTGGTATCAGGGTGATACTGGCCTCATAGAATAAATTTGGAAGTTTTCTTTCCTGTTCTATTTTTTGGAATAGAGAGAAATAGGTATTAACTCTTCTTTAAGTGTTTGATGGAATTCACCTGTGTAGCCACCTGTCCTGGACTTTTTTTTTTTTTTTGGAGGGGGAGGAGTTTTTTGATTACTGATTCAATTTCATTGTGGCAGTTGGTCTGCTCAAATTTTCTGTTTCTTCCTAATTAGTTTTGGTAGATTATATGTTTCTAGGAAACTCCAAGACGACCTTAATTACATTTGCAGAACTTCACCTTTGCTATATAACCTGACCTATTCATTCTAGTAAAATCCCATCATAGTCACAAGTCCTGCCCACATTCACGGGGAAGGCATGTACACCAAGGGGCAGGAATCTTGGAAGACCATCTTAGAATTCTGCCTCCTACACAGATGTCAGTGCCCACATATTCTTTAAACTACTTAATTCCTTGCTCCAAAGTTATGGGCATGGGTTCTGGGCCTAGGAAGACAAACCAAAAAAAGCATATCATGTAAGTGCAATGAAAGACCTGTACACAAGGTAAGAAGAAAAAATGGTTTACTACGCATAGGTGGTGAGATTGGTGTGGGAATATTTGAGGGAAACTTCAAGAAGTGATATTTCACTAATATCATTTTCCATTTTCCTAAACTGGATGTTTAGGAAAAAAATAACATGCTTTGTATTTTTGTCTCCACCGCCTAGCACAATCTTAAGGCACCCAGTAGACCCTTGCTTGATAAATGTTTGATGTGAATGACCATGTAAGTGTTTTCTAGTCAGAGAAAAGGAAAAGAACATTCTAGGTAGATGGAATTTCATGTACAGAGGCCCAAAGATTTGAAGCCACATGTTATGTTCAAGATCAGTGAGAAGGATCAGATTATTCAAACATGCAAGGCAAGATGTGACAAGAGAAGAAGCAAATAATGGGACCAGAACATGGAGGGCCTTCAATATTATGCTAAGGAGGCAGGACTTTATTTGTAAATAAAGGGGAACACTGGAGAGTTTTAAGAAAGTGAAAGGAACGAGATTTGTGTTTGAGAAAGAGCACAGTGTGGAGGCTGGTTTGGGGTGAGGGTTAGGATGGGTGGGAGGGAGGTTAACCCAGGGCTGTAGGAGTTAGGGCTGGGTGGTCTTGCAGTGCAGGTGAGGGAGGAGGAAGATCTACACTAAGACAATGGCAGTGGGATGGAGAAGAGGAATGGCTTCTGAAGCTGGTTGGGAAGCAGAGTTGACAGAACAGCATGCCTGATGGATTTGAGGAATGAAGGAGTCATGGAGGATAACCTGAGGATGACTCCAACTTAGGATGTGGGCAAATGGTGGGACCATCAATTGAGCTTGAAGTATAAGAGAAAGAATAGATTTGAGGAAGAGAAGGAAGGGGTAGCAGTGATGGTGGGGAAAGGGCGGCTATGGATAACAAGCATATTTGGGGACACGTTGAGTTTGAGGTGCCTGTGGAATATCCCAATAGAGAAGTTCAAGTAGAGGCAGTTGAGTTCTTAGCTCTGGAGCTCAACAGAGCTGGATACACATCAGAGTCTCCAGCTCCTATGTGAGCCATCAAGTTCAAGCAGTGGATAATCACAGAGGGACAGGGCATAGAGTAAGAAAATAGAGAAGCTGAGGATAAAACCATGAGTCCCCAACTGCAATGTCAAGGGCAGAAAACATGAGCTGGAGGCAAAGGTTCATGAGGCTCTGAGGGGACTGTGGCTCTGGGAATACATCGTTAGGGCAGAACACAAACAAGGAAGAAAGGAGGGGCTGCTTCATAGTTGGAAGAAATCATGCCCATGAAAATCCTTGCTGGTATTTAACTGGCTTGAGCTGTAAAAAATACAGAGAGAGCAAAACCCACCACACCATGTGTAATTTGAACAAACACACAACTCTAAGTAAATTAGCTGGTAGAACAGACTGTTGCAGATTTCTTAATTGGGTTAGGAAATCCTTGTTTTCACTGAAGTCTCTCTCTCTTTCTCTCTCTCTTTTTTTTTTTTTGAAGAAAAAAAGAACTTTGAATTAAAATACATTATTATCCTTTGATCTCTCTAATGAAGAGATTTGACCCAAGTATTCATCAGCCCTTAATGAAAATCAGTGGTGTTCCTATTAACTTTCCACGGTTTGTTTTCTCATGACTCGAAGAACAAAAGAGGATCTTTCATAAGATCATCAAGGGTAAACAGAATTTCACAAGAAGAGAAATCGCTGTGGAAAAACAAAATTTTAAAAAGGGACAGATCCATTTCTGTTCAGTTTTTCTTTCCCTGTGCTCAGACCACACCAAAGAAGCCAAAAAACGCCAGGAGTTGCTTGGCCCCACCAAACCGTGGATGTGCCTCACACATATCCAAAGAAGGACAATATACTGAATTGAAAATATATATAAAGACAGAATCAACCAAGTGTGAGTCAATTCATCACCGTCTCAGACCTCATTATCCAGAGCGAGTGCCCAAGGATAATGAGTTAGTCAAAGCCCAGCCTCACTAAAATGCAGAGATTCAAGTGCCAAAAAGTAAATCTCTCCCTGCTTTCTCTTCTGCTCCCTGGAGTCTGATGTCTTGCTGAGTGGCTGGGCAGGTATTCACATTCTTGGTGACTTGGAGGAGGCAGAAGATTTGGCAGCGCGGCAATAACACACACACGCACACACACACATGCTCATTTTGGTCCTCTTCAATTCCCTGAAACAGACTTGTTTACTTCAGTTGGAATGACAAGCCTTTAAGTTCTAGAATGAGGCTGAGGATGTTTATGTGAAATGATCCTAGCTCTCTGCTAGTTAGTTAGCAAGTGGCTATTATGACTGGGCTCACAGGGGATGACAGATTGGTGAGAACCTTGAGCCATGGGGCCAAGGACATGGGAAAGAGAGACCTGACCCAGGGACAGAGGAAGACCCTTCAAGAATGGCAGTGGCAACCAGGGGTGGTGGGAAAGGCCAGCAGCTCGGCAGCCTGTGTGAACAGAGGGCCCAGGCCGTTAGCCCATGAGTCAGAGCAGAGTGGAACCAAAGAAGAAAGCACATGGAGTTGGAAAGAATAGAAAAGGACAGAGTATTTTCTTAGAATGGAAAAGCCACACACCCTTTTCCTGCCCTCCCCAGCGTGACTGGTGCTTTGCTTTGTTAAGCTCTTGGAGAAGGTGTCCCAATATGGAAATGCTCTCTGGTCTATCCGTTCGTAAGAAAATCTATTCATCATTCCCACCAAAAATGTATTTGAATGTCAGCAATAAGTGGTTTGTCATGTGGAGGTGAGGTATGTCGGATCTGAGTACTTTTATCTCCTGACATGTGGACGTTTGAAGTTAAAGCAGAGGTGAAAATGTGCAATGGTATGAGCACAATCAAATGGGGTCCAAATCCTGGTCCTATACCACTTATGGGATGACTTTCGATAGGTGCTTAATATTTCAAACCTCAGTCTTCTCATCTGTACAGTGGGAATAGTAATATTCCAGACCCATAATCCTGTATCAGCAATTCTGAAGCCCCAAAACCTCTGAAAAACAGATTTTTTAAAAAGCTTACAGGAAATTCACTTGCTGGCAAAACCTGATCTGAACTGACGTGACACCTTATATAGTTTTAGTTATCCCATTAAACATGATTATCTGTATTTTCACTGCAGAAATATTAATTTTTTGTTGATGGATGCTCCTCCAGACCTTACTAGGGGATATTATGAAAAATGTGGAATATGCGTATTTGCCTCTCAGAAATCTGAACAATTCTGAATCCTGAAGCATACCGGAGATCTGGATAGAATCTGGACATAATGTGCATGAGGTGCTTGTCACATTGCCTGGCACTTTGTAAATGCTCAGGAAATACAAACTGGTCTGTATTATTAAAAAACACGCAAAGAAGGAGCGATTCTGCTTTTGTTGTTTGCTCTCTGGAATTCACCCCCAGGGGAAACATGAGACTAAAGCTCCGACTCCCTTTCATTGGCCCTGTCACAAGGAACCCACATTTGGTGAGGAAAGTACCTCTCTGGTGGGAAGCTTATGCACCATGTTCTGGTTGGTGCTCTGGCGTTGACGCCAAGAGCCTAAAGCCAAGGGGAAAAGTTCCAAATGCACAACATCCGAGCACTACAAGAATAGGGAATGAAAGAAGGTGGTGGGAATTACTGGGTCTCAGTTTCTTCATGTGTAAAATGGGCAAACAATACATACCTGAAGATTTCGTCATGGTGGTAAAGCACTCTGTGTGGAGCCTGGTCCAGAGAAGGTGCTCAGCAAATGAGAGGCAGACAGACACGTGCACCCACCATGGATACTTGAGTGACAAAGAAAACCGAGGTGGCGACCAAATACAGTTCTGTCTGCCCTAAATTGGCCAGGGTGCCCCCGAGGAAAGGTTAAAGCCTTATCCCACCTGTGAAAGTGAGGCAAAGAGGGTCAAGCAGAGGGGGTCTAGGTCCTTGAAGAGTTCTAGGCCCACGGTGGAGGGCACTGAGCCTGCGTTCTTCGCTGCCGACAGATGGTTACCCGGGCCTCTTTTGGGGACCCCTGATTCAATAGGACAGGAATGCACCACATCAGGTTGGGGATTACAAGGTGATTTGTGGACACACAGATAGTCAATAAAGCTCATTCACACCCTGAATCCAGGTTTTGGCTGGATTACTAAGTCCCAGTTTGACTCTAAGCCTTATAAAAGGAATAATTATAAAGTGTACTTGGGAGAAAAGGGTTTTTTTTTATGTCAAAGTGAATCTTTTCATGAAGGAGACCATTCACCCAAATTATCACCTTGTCCTCATATGCCCGCAACAGCACACAAAAAGTAAACAGATATTCATTACAGAGGGTGGCCGTGAGATTATCCATAGCCAACGCCTGGTTTTCTATAGTTAGAGACTTTGACCTACGTAATCACGTTTTCTTCAGACCTGAGCCATGGGACTTGAGAAATGTCAGGTGTGAGACATTCTCAACCTTGTGGCTTTCCTAAGCACAATTACTTTCTACTTTCTGCCCATTTTGACTGGAGGGGAGGATCTTCCCCTTTCCCACCCTCCTATGGACCTCAGGGGCTCAGCTTCTCATTCCAGGTGAGTGACAGCAGTATTGAGAACACACCTTCACAGAGCCTGTCCCCCACCCCAGCATGAAGAGGCTTCCCAAACCATCCTTTGAATGGCGCCTCTCCCTGAAATCACTCGCCACATGTGACAGCAAGATGGCACAACAGGCAGACCAATGGCGTGACCAACAAGGCTGGGGCAACAGACAAAGGGATGGAAAATGAACACAAGAGAGAGAAAAGGGAATTTTTTAGAAATAATTTGACATTTGCTTAATTTCTTAAAGCATCAAAGTGTAAAATAAATATCCATGAGTCCACACTGGTACAAATAAATGACCGAAAAAATAAATACATGTAGGAGAAAGGACAGGTCTTTCTTATAAAAGAATTCCACTTAATACATGTGGAAAGAATGAAGAAAACAAAAAAATCACCACGGTAATAATTGCTGCAGGGAATCCACTGATGGAGGCTAAAATTAGCAGGCAAACGTTTGAGGAGAAACAGGATATTTGCAGTGTCTCAAAGTAGTTTTCTCATCATAATTATTAATTATGAAGAGAAAAAGAATAACTTCACAGTGAGGAAACCCAGCAGACACCACCCTATCCAAGTGATCAAGGTTCCCATCATCAGTATTAAAACACATCGACACACGTACCCCTGATTATTTTGCACTGAGAAATGTAGGCTTGCCAAAAATGCATCATTTCAACTCAACCATGAGAAAACATTGAACCACTTCAAATTAAGCGACGTTCGGCAAAGTAACTGATCAGTGCTTCCAAACTGTCAAGGTCATAATAGGCAAAGAAAGACAGAAAGAGGGGCTATCATAGATTGGCTCCCACTACCCCTGGTGACTAGACGCAGCATGGGCTTGTCTGGATTGGGGAATGGAACAGGAAAAGGACACTTGGGGAAAAACTGGTGAGATGTGAACAAAGTCAGTAGTTTCGTTAATAATATTGCACTTGTTTTAATTTCCAAATTTTGATCATTGTACTGTGATTATTGCTAGATCTGAGCATTCAGGGAAGCTGGGGGAAGAAAGTAGGGGAACGCTCTGTATTATTTGTGCAACTTTTCTCTAAGTCTAAAATTATGTCAAAAAAGTGTTTTTTAAGTATGAAGTAATGGGACTTTTGTAGGGCCTCCTTGCATTGTTGAATGGTTTGGTATTATTTCTATTGTGAATTCTATATTGGGGATGGGGGAGGAAAGATGAGGCACTAGGTCCATTTCTGGGCTCAGGGACTGGAAGTACTGCTCTGGGCAAATTGACTTTGTCCCTGGAAGGTCACCAGGCAGTTCTGTTCCTCACCCAAGCCTCTTTTTTCCCCGCCTTGGAGACCGAAAGAACCTAGAAACCCCTGCTACTGCATCACCACGCCCTCTTCCAGGAGGGTTCTCAGGGCTTAGGCCCCTGACCCCCCAGGGTGTGCCCATAGTTTTTGGTGTCACTAGGGCAATCCACCAGAATAGACCATTCAACCTGAATTCCAGAGACAGAGCATGCATGCTTGGGGGCAGGGTCATTTCCTTAGAGTAATAAGAGAACCTGTTTTGCAGGCTGTAATAATTAGATGAGATAGTCTGTGGTACAACATAGCTGGATCTTGAAAACATTATAGGAAGTGAAATAAACCAGACACAAAAGGATAAGTATTGTATGACTCCACTTATATGAGGTACCTAAAGGAGGCAAATTCATAGTGGCAGAAAGAATAGAGGTTATTAACAGGGCCTGGGGGGAGGGAGAAATGAGGACTCCTTGCTTAGTGGATACAGAGCTTCTCTTGGGATGGTGACGTTCTGGAGATGAGTAGCTGGGAGGGTCCTACAACATGATGAATGTATTTACTTTGACTGAATTGTACACTAAGAAATGGTTACAGTGGTAATTTTTGTGTTATCTTACACAATACAAAAATTTTTTTTTAATTAAAAGAATTAGCTGAGATGATAAAAAGCTTCCAGAAAGCTCCGGCCCATGGCGGGCGCTCATATACCGTTTGCTTCCTCCCTCACCGAAGTTTTAAAAAATAGAACTATTACATAGTTGTTCAATGTGATTTTTCTTTAAAGATTTATTATTTTAGAGAAAGAGAGAGAGAGAGAGTGCACACGCGTGAGTGGGGGGCAGGGCAGAAGGAGAGAGAGAATCTCAAGCAGAGTCCCCGCTGAGTGCGGAGAGAGCCCCACGTGGGGCTCGAGCTCATGACCCTGAGATCACCAGGTGAGCCCAAATCAAGAGTTGGACACTCAACTGACTGCACCACCCACGCGCCCCTCAATGTGATTTTTTTACCATGGTGGCCACATATGATTTTTACAATTAACCACATTCTTAACTCCACGATGGCCTGGTTTTCAACGTTTATTTTTTACTCTAGGCAACATTAAGACTGCATGAGGAATTTTTTTTTTTTAAATACTAAGTTTGAATGTCCTATAAGAACATTTCTGTCTACAATGAAAAGTAAAACGAAATTGACTCTGGGACTCACAGTGCTGCTAGGAGGACATGTGGCCACGGCTGTTCGTGCAAGCCTATTGCTTGCTTAAATCGAGTTCCTTCTCAGATTTGCCCAATCACTTCTAACCTTCTCCCCACCTCCACTGCCACGAGCACTGCCACCACTTCCAACCACAGACACCTGAACCACCCTGGGCGACAGTTTCATACCGGGACTCTCACTAGATTTGGCGTTCCTCATGTGGCCATCACAGATGAACTTGAAAATCACGCTTAGAGTTAGTGTTGTCCTGACATCTTCCTGCCACGGAGCGTGTGGCCAGACTCTGCTAATACGCTGACACCCGGCTGGCATTCCCTTGCCCTTATCACTCAGCCCTGTTTTCTGACCAGGTGAGACTTTAACGCTCAGCCTTTTGTGAAATGAGGCTGACGGTGCAGGGTCCGGGCCTTGGACGCCAGGGTGAGGCACTGTCTTGCAGAATAGTTCTGTTTTATGGTTTTCTGTGGTGGAAAATTGTATTGTTCCACATTTTAGCTTTGGTTTTGTAATCACTGATTATATAATGAATTCTGATTCTGTGCCTGCAAAATCCGTCTGCCCTGTTAAAGACACAGGAGAGAATATAGCTGCTTTAGAACACGCAGACATGGGACTCTGCGTTCGAGCCTTCCACCCCTCCACCCTCCCTGTTAATCTCATGAAAGATCAGTCCCACATTGTACTACAGTCTGGGGGGAGTGGGATGACAGTGGCACAGCATGACACTTCTTTCACTTTTGCACAAAGAGTAGCAGATTCCAGAACGATTTGAAATGTGCTGTTTTCAAATACACACAACCTTTAGCTGGGCTCACTCAACCTGCCTCAGTCATCTCTCGAAAGCCTTGACTTCAAGATGAGAGTTGCCAGGTAAAATACACAACTCCCAGTTAAAAATTCCAATTGCAGATAAACAATGAATCCTTTTTTTTAGTGTAAGTATGTCCCAGATACTGTGTGGGACATACTTACGCTAAAAAATTATTCATTATTTATCTGAAATTCAAATTAGGTAGGCATCATCTTATTTATATTTGCTAAATCTGGCAACCCTACTTGAGATCAGACTCTCGTCATCGTCCTCTCCTCTAGGTCTGTCCTTGTGGGACTCTGATAATTCTCGTTCTGCCAAGAAGCCTGAGACAGAATGAGGCAAAGGAAGGATCTTAATCACACTTGGCTTTTTGTTCTTATCTAGCTCCAAGTGTCACAGATCTGCATTAAATTCATAAATAAATTAAAACCTTTCATTTGGACAGCTGAGGTTTAGTTCATTTTTATCATGAAACTTCAGCAAGATTGGAATCCACTGAGAAGAAAGCTGGTGTGAAGAGGAAAGAATGATCTAGGGATCAAGAGACCTGGTCAGTTACCCAGGCGAGCCAAACCTTAAAGGGTTAGATTAAATGACCTCTAAAGTCCCTTCTAGGGCCAAAAATCTTATGACTCTAGCTTCAAAAGGTCTGAAACTGCCAAAGTATGTTACTGAAATCACAAGCATAGATGGAAACATTCTTAAACATCAGGAAGTTTTTATTTATGCCGAAAATTTTTAATAAGTTGCATATCAAATATCCATCTGAGAAGAGTACAAATCTTGACATCCTCAGAACTCTTGCCATTACATTAAATATTTTGTGCAAACTTTTTACTTAATTAGTATTCAGGAACAAGATTTGCCTGTCAGAATACTCTTAATAGAATTTTCTACGTGTCTCATGTTCTTAAGTGATTTTGGTAAAACCCAACAATCTAAATCGAAGCTTTAAACATGGACTCAAGTCATTAGTAGTTACTATAAGGAGAGATCAATATGATCTTGTTAGAAGAAAGATATTTAATGGAAACTTTTTTTAAAAGATTTTATCTAATTATTTGAGAGAAAGAGAGAACACGAGCAGGGGGAGGGGCAGAGGGAGAGGGAGAAGCAGACTCCCACTGAGCAGGGAACCCGTTGTGGGGTTCCATCCCAGGACCCCAAGATCATGACCTGAGCTGAAGGCAGACACTTAACCAACTGAGCCACCCAGGCGCCCCTAATGGAAACATTCTTAATGTAGGCCCAAAATACATGCTAAGGAAAAAGGCACTTAGGTGAGCATACTATTCATTCTTCCCAAGCAAATTCAACAAACATATTGATCACATGGTCCATCCCACACACTCCTCTGGCTTCCACCTCCATTTATATGTTTATAGCTTCCAAATCTCCATGTCTACATATCTCCTAAGTTTCAGAACTAAATTTCCAACTCCCTGCTAGAAATCTCCACCTAGATGTTCCACAGGCACCTCAAACTCAGTAAATCCAAAATAAAGTTCCTATTATCTTCACCCCACAACCTGCTCTGTAGATTTCCTCAAACTTGGTTAATGGTATTGTTATCCACTGTTGTTGTTAGCACAATTAGCTAGAAATCTGGTAATTACCTCCACCCTGAGTCAACAGGCTACCAGTCCACTCAATTCTGTCTTCTAGATGTCTCTGGAATCTCTGTCCCCTTTATCCATTCCAAGGCTATGGTCTAGTTCAAGCCCTCTCGTCCAGACTACTGCAGGTGGTCGTCCTCAGAGTCTTTCCCACCCATCTGCACAGGGGCAGAGTGGTAGTTCTCTCGTATGACTCCAACCATCCTGTCCTCACATGGCCCTGCTCACGACAACTGTCCATTGCTTGGAGAAGACCATCCCAACTCTCACGTGGCAAATGTTGCCCTTTGACTTCTGACCACAGCTGACTACTCCAACTTCATCTCCTTCCTCACATCTCTAACACCCAGCAATGCATCATTTCCCCGGACCCGTATCTCCTTCCTCGCTTGCCTATACTCATCCCTTTATGGAAATATTCCTCCTTCATCTTCTCCAGCTGGCAAATTCCTACCCATCCTTCTTGACTTTGTTCAAGCGTTACCTCTGGGCAGGCTTCTCAGCCTAGTCCCCCTCCTTACTCCACCACAGGCCCTGTTAATGACTCCTCCCCCTATGAAGCCTCAGCACATTGTTTATACCTTAATTGTACTAACTCTTTGCATTACAATTAGCTACTTTTCATCTGCTTCCTCTGCTAAAGTAAGAACCCTTTGAAGATGGGGCCTGGGTTTATTTGGCTTTGCATCCCTAAAACCTAGCAAAGGGCCCTGTATGAGGCAAGTACTCCGTACACATTATTTTGGGGGTGGGGGATGGATAAATGAAATAAAAAAGGAAGTGGCATTTTTAGATAGGTATTGTCCTAAGTACTTTATCTCATTTCTTTCCTGTAACAACTCTGTGGAGAAAGATACTACTATTACCTCCATTTTATAGATTAAGAAACCAAGAATTTAAGTAACTTGCCAAGTCCACATAGTTAATAAGTGATATGGCCCACACATGGCTTTTGTTCCTCCAGAGCCTTCCATTCTCAACTACGTAGGGGTATTAATGAGCAGAGGAGAGGTCAAATGTCAAGAGTCCTTAGGAGGCACTATAAGGAGTAGGGATATTCTACAGGTTGGGTAATCTGTTTCTCAATTCTTAGAAACTCATTACTAATTAAATGTTCTGTAAATATTTAACCCCAGGCTTCCTGGTCTTTATTTTTTTGCTTGAAGATTTTTTTTTTATTTATTCATTTGAGACACAGAGATACAGAGAGAGTGAGAGCATGAGCAGGGGGAGAGGCAGAGGGAGAGGGAGAAGCAAGCTCCCTGCTGAGCCAGGAGCCCGATGCGGGGCTCGATCCCAGGACCTCGGGATCATGACCTGAGCCGAAGGCAGACGCTTAACCATCTGAGCCACCCAGGCACCCCTTTATTTTTTTGCTTTTTACATTTTTTTATTATGATGAAATATTTGCTATTACAGAAAGAGTGTGAAAACATGTATGCTTTCAGAATAATTATGAGATGTGTAACTTCCACCCATGTCCAGAAGTAGAATTGCCAGGGCCTTCGGGCCTGGCCCCTCTTGTCTCTTCCTGACCACTGGAGGAGCCACCATCCTGACTTCTGTGATAATCATTTCCTTGCTTTTATTTGTTGCTTTGTCACATTGATAAATATAGATTAGATATAGATATGTAGTATATCTTTCAATAGTTTCCTATTGCTGCCATAACAAATTACTACAAATTTAGTAGCTTAAAATCATCTTACAGTTCTAGGGGTCAGAGGTTTAGGGGTCTGCAGGGCTGTGTTCCTTCTAGAGGCTCTAGAGGAGAATCTGTTATCTTGCCTTTTCTAGCTTCTAGAGTTTGCCTGCATTCCTTGACTTGTGGCCCCTTCCTCCATCCTCAAAGTCAGCAGCACGGCATCTTCTATCCTCTCTGCCCTCTGCTTCTGTTCTCTTCTCTCTATGACTCTGACTCTCCTATCTCCCTCTTAAAAAGGACCCCTGTGATTGCACTGGGCTCAACTGGATAATCCAGAATAATCTGAAGATTCTTAACTTAGTCACATTTGCAAAGTTCCTCTTGCATATAAGTTAACATACTTTTAGGTTCCAGGGATTAGGATATGGATATCTTTGGGGGCCATTATTCCACTTGTCACAAACAACCCTTTTATATAATTTCCTTTAGTTATGTCTTTTTTTTAACTTTATATGTATGGACTCATATGGTATATATTCTTTTGCTCAGTAGTCCATTTACATTTAATGTAATTATTTATATATTGGGATTTAAAACTGCCATCTCATTTATATTTGTCCCATTTATTATGTGTTGTCTTTTCTTCCTTGTGTTCTTGGATTGGTAAAAAAACAAAAACAACAACAACAAAAAAAAAACCCTAAAAATTATTCCATTCTTTTCCTTCTACTACTTTGAAAATTATATACTTTTAGTGATTATCCAAGAAATTAATATACATCCTTAACTTAAAGTCTGAAAATAATCAATACCTTTACCCTTCTCCCACATAATTTAAAGACCATAAAATATTTTAATTCCATTTACCCTCCCTGACATGTTATTGTTCTCAGATATTTTAATTCTATCTTGTTTTTATTGTTGTAAGTTTTGTCCTTCCAGACATTATTATCTGTAGGTTTACCATTTTCTTTGCTCTTTCTTTCTTCTTCTATTTCAGGTCTTCCTTGTGAGATCACCTTCACTCTATTCATTCTACCTAAAGGAAAGTTTGTAAATTCAAATGTGCTTGTGGCAAACTCTCTCAGCTTTGATCTGTCTAAAAATGACTTTATTTTGACCTTATTTCTAAGATATTTTACTGGGTGTAGAATTCTAGATTGGTAGTTATTTACATACATTGATGGTTTCATTCCACTCCCTTCTGGCTTCCTTTGTTACTTCCTTTGTGACAATTGAGAATTCAATTATTGTCTAGTTGCCACTACTTTGAAGATTATCTTTTTCTGTGGTTGATTTTAGGATCTTGTTTGTCTTTGGTTTTTTTAAGTTTCATGATGAATCTAGGTGTAGATTTCATTTTATTTTTTATGCTCATAATTCTTGCATCTGTGGATATCTTTGATCAGTTCTGTAAAGCCCTGAGCCATTATCTCTTTATTGTTATCTTTTCCTAAGCCCTTCTCTCCTCTCCTTGTAGGGGTCTGATTAAATGAATGCTACCTCTTTTCATTCTGTTCTCCATGTCTCCTAACCTCTCTTTTTTACTTGCTTTGTTGTGTCTCCGAACTATCCTCTGAGTAATTTCTTCTGATCCATATTTTAGTTTTCTAATTCTATCTTCAATTGTGTCTAAACTCTTTGAGCATGTCTACTGAGCTTTTAACTTTGGTTATTATATTTTATATTTTGAGTTCTACTTATTTCTTTTTCAAATCTGCTAGGTCACTTTTTATTGTTTCCTTTTCTGCACATATATTTTCTTTTTTTTTTTTTAATTTAGTAAGCATAGCTGGTTTTATTGATTCTGTCTAGTAATTTCAAAATCTGAAGTCTTTGGAGGTCTCTTTTTATCCAGTTCTTATTCTTTATGGTTTATTCTTGTAGGCTCAGCTATCTTTGAGTATATGCTGCTCATGTCTTTGAAAATTTATTTCAGGGGGCTTCTTTGAAGCCTAGGATGACACAAATTTTCTCCAGAAAAAACTTTCATTTGCCTCTGCTAGGCACACAGGGGCACTTTAAACTAAATTATTTTACACTAAATTTACAACTTGAGAGGGTTTTATGATTCTTTTTTGTTTCTATTTATTTATTAATCACCAAAGTGATATGGACTTGGAAGCTGTGAAAGTACAAACTTGCAGTTATAACTTGTCAGAGCAGGTTCCTGCCATTATCAGCTGTCCTGCTTTGCTCATCATAAGGACAACTTGTCCTGTAATCTCCTGGGCCTGAGGGGGGAGGTACATTTACGCTTAGTTTCACCCTGGCCCTGAGGGTTTGCCCCATATTAGTGAGGGGAAGGGCAGGCCCTGAGCTTCGATTCTGTCTCCTTGAGAAGCTCTCAGAACCTAAGTTCAAGGTTGCCTCCATTGGCAAATGCCCTTACTTCAAAAATAGCTTTAGGGTGCCACTTACCTTTCAGAGATCATGTTTCCCTTTGGTTTTAGATTTGAGTTTCTTACTAACTTGCCAGATCTTAACTTGTTTTTAAGAAGTTAAAAAAAAATTTTTTTTTTTTAGTCAGCAGTTTTGGTTGTTTCTAGTGGGAGATTGGTTTGATCCCTTTCCTGTCTTATTCCTGCAACTAAAGTCCTTCCCTGATCTTCCTAGGCTTGGTTGAACTGCACACTTAGAAACTAAAAAACCAACATGACCTGCTCTAAGTTAACATATGGAAAAGCAGCCATATGTTTTTTAATTCTTCTATACTTCAGGAAAAGAATCATTGCAAGATTCCCTTAAATAGACTGTAAAAACTGAACTACATAAAACTCTTTAGGGACATATTTAAAATTTTCTAAGAAATGTTTTCCAAAAAAATTAAATTTTCTAACGACTATTAAATTATTTTAAAATTGCAACACTTTATCCAAAATTACTTTTCCAGCAAACTCAACCACCCAAGAATCCATGAGTAAATATAAAATGACTGCATAGTCCAATTAGATGGCAACAAGTTCATTCCTTTGTTTACTGTATTTTATTCATCAGAAAGTCCTCAAGGCTTCATTCAGTGTTGATTAACTTTTATTTCATACACAGTTCAAAGAAACCTCATCCTCTGGTTTTCTAGCCCATAAACCCTTAGAGCAATAACTTGAAAGAAAACATGCATTTTGAAAGGTGGGCTCTTTATAAGAGCCAGGAATGGCATCTGACAGCTCCATGAGTGGAGAGTAGACAGGACTATAGAAATATGTCCAGAAGCTCAAGAAGAGGCACAGTGGAGACATTTAGCCCAACATACAACAACAGCTCATGGGATGCTCATTGCACTTCTTCACGGCTTTGTGAAACAGCATCTATGCCCTTGGTGCTGATCCTGCGGCAGCATAAACCAGTGAAGCTGTTTCTGAAAGCAGAGAGGGATGTGATTCTTTAATACGTTTTCTATACTTATAAGGAATTAAAGTTAAAAATTACCTTTATGGTAAAAATTATTTTCTGATTTGGAGACACTCACTAACAGCGTCTGATAAATAAGCATTTCCATATTATAGCCTCTTAAAATCTAACTTCCCTCTGAGACTGACTCCAGAAAATTCAGAGCTGATTAACACCCTAAAGGTACCTTTCAGTCCTTTAGCCTTCAATCTAGGAGTTAAGAGAAGGGGTATTTTTCTCAGTATCACGGAGTTCTAAAATAGGAACTTCAGAGAAAACAAGTGTAGTGGCCATGTTTGAGAGAAAGAGATAGGGAGTGCCTGGCTCTACTTCAGAGCAGCTCCACTTTGGGCAGCTTATGGAGATACACAAAAGAGAACTTTATCAGAACAAAATGGAAATTTCAAGATTGGTAAGTGATAGATAATAATCAAGGTTCAAAGGTGCTTATAGAAGGAAGGGGAAGTGAAGCGAGTCAAAGGAAGAAAATGTTCCCAGATGGTCTTGCTTTTGTTTATCTCCCTTTTAGCACAAATAATGCTGCCCTTGCCTCCTGATGCTGAAGGCAGGGCTCTCAACTTACACATTGATTTTGGATCCAACTGAAATCCCTATTTCTGAGGTATGTTAGAATCATTACTTAAAAGGTTTCAAACTTGGCTGATCCCATGAGATGAGAGTCTGAGTTTAGTATCATTCTCATTGTATCATTGGTATCATTCTAGAGTCTCAGAAGCTGGGAAAACCCAGACACCTGCTTTTTGTGAGATGCTGGCTACTCATATCCTTTCAGTGTAATTCTCTGTGTTTTCCCTTAGTATTTATCGTATCACTTTGACTTTCTAAGTACTTAATTTGTATTTCTGAGTTTTCTTTTCTTTTTTTTTTTTATTCCACAAAGGGAGTTAACAACTGAACTTCAGGAGAAAGGAACTTGCATTTTGTTCAGCATTGGCAAATAGGTTTCATTTTGCAAACCAATTCTGGTTGATTTAATGCAAAGCCATGTTTTGAAGAATATTGAAATTGCTTCCAGGTCCAAGAAGGAAGAGCTCTAAGATCCATTAGCAATGTCTGCCCCAACACCAGGACAGGCAGTGTGACATGCCTGTCAAAAATTTGTTATCCTTGGCTTAATTTAAGAAATATTCATTGAATGTAAAGTGCAGGTTCTTTCTTTCTTTACCAAATACCGATATTTTTTGTTTTCAATAAAGGAGACATTGTTTCTGACTTTACAAAGTTATAATGAATGGCAGACACATGAACAAACAACCAAAATACAGTGTGAAATATGCAATAATGAAAGTGTAAACGAGATCCAGAGGAGAGAGAGGAATAAGTGAGGTGGGGGCATCAGGGGAGAGGTCTAAAGGAAGGTCAGATGTCAGCAATTTCAGAAACCTCGTTGGCCTCAGTTTTGGTCTGGATCTATCCCTTCTCACCTCAGCCACTTCCAAAGGGCAGAACACCAGTATAGTGCCCCTTTCTAGGCAGGTTTCCTATAGGCATTCTACTAAGTAGCTCTATAGCTCTTCTCTCAGTCATCCACAGCCTTCATGTCCTTATCAGTGAATGCTGGTTGAATGCCACCAGGGTATAGACTACTGCCCTATGGGCATCTGGATGAGTCAAGGTAGAATTGCACAGAGAGCACCCCAGTGGGCTCAGGCTGTTAAAGTACACATGCTGACAATGACAGGAATGACCCATAGCCAAGAACAATTAACTTTATTATTTTTAATTTTTTATTGAAGTATAATTAACATACAGTGTTATATTAGTTTCAGGTATACAACATATTGATTCAATGATTCTATACATTGCTCACTGCAATGTGTCATCACCATCTGTCACCATACAATGTTATTACAATAGTATTGACTATATTACCTATGCTGTACTTTTCACCTCTGTGACTTATTTATTTTATAACTGGAAGTTTGTACCTCTTATTCCCCTTTATCTATTTTGCCCATCTCACCTCCCCTCTGACAACCACCAGTTTGTTCTCTGTATTTTTTTTAAAGATTTTATTTATTTATTTGAGAAAGAGAGCAGGGGGAGGAGCAGGGGGGAGGGAGAGGGAGGAGAAAGAATCCCAAGCAGACTCTGCACTGAGCATGGAGCCCAACACAGCATTCGATCCATGATCCCTAGATCACAACCTGAGCCTAACCCAAGAACCAGACGTTCAACTGACTGAGCCAACCAGGCACCCTCTTCTCTGTATTTAAGGGTCTTTTGTTCATTTGTTTGTTTTGTTTTGCTTTTTGATTCCACATATAGGTAAAATCATATGGGAGTTGTCTTTCTCTGGCACTTGACATAACAATACCCTGTGGGTCCCTCCATGTTGTTGCAAATGGCAACATCTCATTCCTTTTTATGGTTGAGTAATATTTCATTACACACACACACACACACACACACACACCTCCTTTATTCATTCACAAGAGAATTATTTTTAAAAGACACCAGTTTTGTGAGTAGTGCCAGGAAGATCAAAATCCACAGTAATTTGAGGTTTATGAAAAATGCTAAACAAAAAGGATTTTACAATCTATGTTTAGACTAAAACAACCAGCTAGGTAAGACTTTGATCAATTCTTGGGAGAGATACATAATGCTAACATGTATAAGAACATAAGAACATTATATAAGAACATTATAAGAAAAATCATAATTACCAAATAACTTTCCATAATTTTCCACTATGTAAGGTGTTTCTAAAAGGTGGTACATCAGAATGTTTGTTAAAATGTATATTCCCAGCTCGTATCTCAGATGTACTAATCCTAAATCTCTGAGAGCAGGCTGTGAATGTGTATTTCTAACAGGCTCTGCTTCCTCCAAGTGATTATGATGTGCTCTAAAGATTTAAACCACTACTCTTAAGGACAGAACAACAACAGTTATAAGGAAATGAAGTCCAAGATAAATGAGGAGTTGATAAGAGAGTACCAACTGCCTCAAATGAGTTTAATTCTGCAAATCCTTTGAAATACATCTAAGATAATAAAATAACTTGCAGATGTGATCATACAAACATCAACATCTATCTTTAAGCGGTCCTGGAAATGGCATGATCACTGGAAGCTTGGAGATAGGCAAATATTGGTTGCCATTACATGGCAAAAACGGGGATTTAAGAAAATGTAAAATTGTTGGGTTTGTATGGATTCCCATCAAAACTTTGGAAAGAGTTAACAAAGTGTTTATAAGCACTTAAAAATGCAGTGTTGATCATTAAGAGCCAGCCTGGAGTCACTACAAATAAATCTGTGTGTCTTTTTTTTTTAGCTGCATCAACCCCTTGTTGAAAATAGTCAAGTTATAAATTATAAAAAAAAAAAAAAACTACACATACTAAATTGGCCTAATTTCTTTCTTTCTTTCTTTCTTTCTTTCTTTTTTTTTTTTGGATAATTCTGCTAGAACAGTGGAATGATGAAGTTAATTTATGTTGAGTTTTTCCTAGGCATTTGACAAAGTGTCTCATGATATGCATTGGGCAAGATGGAGAAATCTGAAAAAATTGAAAGAACCATTATTATTTATTGAGAGCCTACTATATGTCAGGAACTATGTTAAGCATTTTGTGAGTATTAATTCATTTAATCCTCAACCCATCCATATAAAGTAAAATCAAGTGTCCCATTTTACAGACGAGGAAACTAAGCAGAGATTCATTAGGTAAGTTGCCCAGGGTCATATAGCTAGGGTTTGAGGGGTCTACTCTGAGATCAAAGCTTGGGTGCCTAAAAATTGCACTATATTTCAGAACAATGGACTCATAGCTGGGTAAAATGCCTATACAGAAAGAGTTCTTCTGCAGATTCATGCCAACCTGAGAGAATCACTAATGCCTGCCATGAGCCTACAAAATTGCACCAGACTTGCTCAACATTTTCATTAGCAACTTGGATAAAGTATAGAAGTTGGGCTTATCAAATTTATAGATGGCAGAAAGCTGGGGGGGTGGATAGCTAATACTGCAAATGAGAGAATCATGATCTAGAATGATCTTGACAGATGAGAATAACAGGCCAGAGCCAACAAGATGAAATTTAATAAGGACCATGGTAAAATCCTATTACTCTGGTTACACAAGTAAGTACAATTAGGAACACCCTGCTTAAGAGCGTAAGACAAAATGTAGAAACCTAGGAAATTCATTAGATCCATTGATATAGTCAGTCTCCTACAGATTGAGTTCAAAATGAGAATTATGCAACAACAGCAAAATGACCTCCTGTATTTCTCCAACTGGCTCCCTGACCTATACCTCTCCAAAGCTGAAGCTACCCCATTTCATCCAATCTGAGATGCCATTGATTGTAAGATGCACCAGGGCTTAGTACCGCTGAGAAAGAGGGAAGGAATGTCATCAAAAAAACTAGGACACAATACTTTCATATCACTTAGCATTTTTATTTTATAATAATTGAAAGAATTTTTTGAACTTTAATAGCTCTTTGAGGAAGATGTGGTGGTTGTTGCAGATCCTGACTCGCAGCTGTTAGCTCTTGCCCAGGAACAGGCTTCTAAGGAGGTTTTTAAGGACACCAGAAAGATACCCATGGAGCCAGAGAGGAGGGATTCACCGCACTAGAGTCACACTAACCAGCCACAATGGAAAAGCCCTGCAGACCGTGTCAGTGGACTTGATTGGAAGCACAAAGGAAAAGAACCTCAAAGTGAAAGGACTTAGTTTTCCACCAAGATTCTTAGAACCACTATGAGAAAAATCTTTCATGCTGCATGTTCTAGGGCTTGGGATTATTTCCAGATGAGAATCCACAAGCGATCATGGATTTGGCCATTTCTTCCAAGATTGTTCAGCAGATTACTTCCAACAGTATCGAGCCAGGAGTGCAGGTTGGAGTCACTATTGCCGATGCTTAAATTAGCTTTTTAAATTAATTGATTATGAGTTACTAAAAAAAAAAACTTTGACAGATCCTATCACATCAATTGTGCATAGTACAGAAGGAAAATATAAGAGAAACAAATAGGTTAAAGTATTCCCCAGATGTCTCATTTGGAGTCCAATCTTCTGAAATACATTTCACTTCAAAGTTAGGTATGTATGTATGTATGTATGTATGTCTTGTTTTTCCAAGCACAATTGTCCTCTGTGCCACCAGGAGTGTCAGTTATGCAAAATTTATTTTTTTTAAATTTTTTAATGATTTTATCTATTTGAGAGAGAGAGTGCACACATGAATGGGGGGAGGGGCAGAGAGAGAGGGAGAGGGAGAAGCAGACTCCCTGCTGAGCAGGGAGCCCAATGCGGGGCTCAATCCCAGGACCCTGAGATCATGACCTAAGCCAAAGTCAGACGCTTAACTGGTTGAACCACCCAGGTGCCCTTATGCAGGATTTATTTAAACAGTTCTTCCAAGAATTTTCTTCCAAGCCAATGACTCCACTCTCTATCCCACGTTTTAATACAGGTCCTTTCTTGGTCTTTTTAGAAGGTGTCAACAGAGGATTTCAGAAAACAACCAGCATTTTTCTACTTCCTGAAATGGTCCTTAAATTGTCTATTGAATGAATAGTTGCTGAGTTGCTGTTGTCCATTTGTGCCATTAGAAACCTCAAGCAGGTTGGTACATGGGCAGGCAGCCACTGCTACATTTTGTCTGTTGCCTGGCCAGCAGCAATTATAAGACACCATTGTTCAGAAGATGAATCTTAATTTCAGAGATGTTAAATGTGAAAAGATGTGTATCTAGGGATCAATACATTTCTGTAATTATGCGTTACCTGCAGGTTGGACCCCATCCAAACTTTGGGATCTGTACTGTCCCATGACAAGGGAAGTTCAAGGGACTCTTACATTGATGGATTTAATAGTCACAGTTCTGTCTTGTCTGGTGTAACTTAATCTAATAACCCATAATTTTGCTAAGAGAAGAATGTGAATCCTCAGCTTTCCAGGCAGGGGCATGAGTTAGGCAGCTGGAGAGTGACTTTCGCTAACTGACAATCAATAGCCCACCTCAGTGTGTCTTCCCAGTCCTTTACACCTCATGGAATGGGCAGTAGTCATCACATACTCGACAACAATCTTTCCTGGAATGTGTGGTGATGAAGTTGGGGATTTCCAGACAACAGGATGCCTCTCTTAAAAATATTCTAGTGAAGAGCATAAATATTGAACTCAGGCTGAGTTGGGTTCTATTCTGACACTTACTAGATGTATGATCTTGGCCGAGCTCACCTTGCTAAGCTTCAACATCCCTGTTGGTATAGTACTCCATTGGTATGATAATAATTATCACTATTAAATATGATAATGTATATAAAATGCTGAACATCATGCCTGACACATACAGTGAATGAACAATAAATGGTGTACTAGAATGAATTTCAGATGGATCAAAGATTTAAATGTAAAAAGTGAAATAATAAAAATAGTTGAAGATGATATGGGAGATTGTTTTTATGTCAGAATGGAGAAGGCTTTTCTAAATATGATATATGTGAAGAAGGAGGAGAAAGAGAAGCAAAAAAGTCCAAAATGAGAAGATGGATACGTTTGACTACTCAAACACCAAAACTTTCTATGTAGAAAAATATACCATAAACAAAGTAGACAGCCGAATTACCACCTGGAAAAAAAGCAGTTGTACCATATAACAGAAAGGGTTAATTTCCTTAAAATATAAAGATCTTCTAGAAACCAACAAGGAAAACACCCTTAGACTAATTGGAAGTTTTGCAAAGGATATTTAAAAGAAATATAAATTGCTCTTATACACATAAAAAGATGCTTAAAATCATAAGAAAAGAAATTAAGTAGATAAATAAAAACTACAACAAGCTATTTGGCTTCTGCTCCCTTCCTCCAACAATGTGTTATACCCACCTGCTAGGACCTCTGCCCACTAACAAGTGTAGGTTCAGGTTCTTCCTCACCCTGCTGCTCTTCACCTTGGACTCCCTCTCTTGCCTCCTTCTAGGAACCCCCACTGAATGTAAGCCCATTGAGGAAGGAAACGCTTGCTCCTCCACTGGCCCCAGGACTTCCCCTTAGCTTCCAGGTTCTGAAGATGCTAGACTGGCTCTCCCCAGTGAGGACGGAGCTCTAACTAGGATAGAGCTTAAAAACGTGTTTTGTTTTGTTTTTACGTAGTACTGAGTCCATATTCAGGGAGCAATACTCTGGAATATTCTGCACTGATCAACCCACGTTCTTTTCTTAGATAAAGGGCTGTGCATTGAAAGGAGGACAGCCACCTGGGGGGTAGGTATTGAAACTATGTCATTCAGGAAGCAGATGAAGGAACTGAGGATGTGAGGTTTTTGGGGAAACTACTGGAAGGAAACACAGCTGTCCTAGAGCAGGTGAGGGGCTGTCTGTCCTAGGAGGTGGGTTAGGCTTGCCGAGTACTGAAAGCAGAACTCAGGGCAAAGGGTAGAAGCCATGGGAGAAGATTCACTAAACTTCAGAACAATCAGGGCTTGCTAAAAATGGAATGAATGCCTGAAAAGGGAATGACTTTTCTGTAGCGAGACATACACAAGCAAATGGTGGATGACAGACTTGAAGGGAGAAATCCTCTTCAGAGAGGCTACCACTGGCAAACCTAAGATCTCTCTGTCTCTCGGTCTGTCTCTGTCTCTCTCTCACGCGCACACACACGCCATTCTTTGTTTCCCCTTGTTTAATGTCAATCTTCTCAAACTAGAATGGAACTTTTGGAGATGAGGTATTTGGCCCGTTCTCTTCATTGCTGCTATATCCCCATGATTTAGGACATGCTTGGCACATGGCAGGCATTCATCGCTGAATGAATGAATGATCAGGGGTCATTGTAAGAGACTCTGCCTGGGGTGAGTAGTGGGTCTGATTATCTCTGGGTGCTTCCCAGCTCTAGGATCTTAAGAGTTTATAAGTCCTGTGAAGTGTGCCCTATGGCCCCAGACATTTGGAGCCACCTTGGCTGGAGAAGCACGTGACTGAGAAGATCATCAAGGCCAAGTGTGCGGATTTCTAAATAGGTGCAGAATGCATGTGGCCAGTGCAGAGCAGGGACAGGATGACTGTTGGCAGTGGGGGGTGGGGAGTGGCTTCCGTGAAGGGAAGGATTTGAGACATGAGCTACAGAGAGGCAGACTTGGGTTTGGGTGGGAACCTCAACATTTGAGCAAGTTACTTAATATCTCTGAGGCTGTTTCCTCATTTATAAAAACCTCACGAGGTCATTGTGAAAATGAAATGTGGCTCACTGGGCTCTGGCCAATCACAGAAATATGTTGTTCAGGGCTGGCTCCCCTCACAGTGACTGCTGTTGTGCTATTTAACTTGAGTTTTGACCAGGTGAGGTCTTCTAAATAGGGATGTGTAAAAAGGACTTGCCAAGTAGAGGACAGGACCTCTGCAAAGGCTTGCAGGCCGGAAAGCAAAAATTATACTGGACTTCTGACACCAAGGTCAGAAGCAGGGAGTCCAGACCCAAACTGCGTGGGTTCAGATCCTGGCTCTCACTTACTAACTGGGTGACCTTGGGTAAGTTACTTAACCTCTCTGTGCCTCAATATCCTCATCTGCAAAATGGGGCTAATAGCAGTCCTTATGCTACAGGTTGTTATGAGGACTGAATGAGTTATGAAATGTAAAACACTATGAGCACTCTGCATGTGTTAGCTATTTGGGTTATTATGTACTCTGAAGAAAGTCTACCCATATCTGTGTGGTTACAGAGGAGGAGGGAGATGTGGGAAGGTAGGGTGAAACCAAACATGAGTGCCGTCAGAGTGTAAGCTCTGCCCCACATGGGCTTTTCGCATGTGTAAGTCTGGGCCCACCTTCAAGGCCCATCCCATCCCTCCACAGAAAGCCTCTCCCAACTGCCCCGCTCCCTGGGTTCCTGGAGCACCTTAGATTGGCGCTTTCCATGTACTGCCCCATACGGTCATGTACGTTTTCATATTCTGTCTCCCCACCTCAACTGTGAATTCATGGAGGGAGGAAAGACAATGCCTGTCACAGGCCACAGTTAATCCAGTCTCTTTCCACTATGTCCTGCCATGAGTGTGAGCGGGGTCTGTGGTTGGGTAAGAACAGCCTTGGAATCAGGCAGTCCTGCATTTGAATCCCAGCTCTCCTACTTTTAGATACATGACCGCTTCACCTTACTAGACCTCTGTTTCATCATCTATAAAATGGAGACAGTATTATCACCTACCTCATAGGGCTTTTGTAGAGATGGAGATAATGCATGAAAAGTATTTAGCACAGAGCCTGTGGTCATAGTAAACATTGGGTAAGTGGTAGCTTTGATTATGCTCAAGACAAAAGAGAACATTGCTAAGAAATGATTATATCAGAAGCAGAGTCTGATGCAATGGATTGGGCAGGGGGAGCCAGGTGAGGACCCCACTGCAATAGTCCAGCATTGAAGGGACTTTTGATCTATCGCCTTTGGCCCGTGCCTCTCCACCCCCAAAAGTGGAAGCACTGGTCATTCAATCCCATGAAAATACAGTCTTAGTTTCAGTAACAAAATTATAAGTACCTACTATGAACTGTGTCAATATTAATTTCCTGGTTGGGACATTGTGCTATAGTAATGCAAGAAGTTACCATTGAGGAAAACTGAGTGAAAGGTATATGGGATCTCTATTATTTTTTATAACTGAATGTAAACATACAGTTATCTCAAAAATCATTTAAAAATAAGTACCTAGAGGCGCCTGGGTGGCTTGGTCGGTTGAGCATCCAACTCTTAATCTCAGCTCAGGTCTTGATCTCAGGGTCGTGGGTTCGAGCCCTGCATTAAGCTCCATACCCAGCATGGAGCCTACTTAAAAATAAATAAATAAATAAATAAATAAATAAATAAATAAATGTATCTAAATTAACTCTTATTTTTCATGCCCCCCTTTGATAGCCTTCTTCCTCCATAACTCCCTTTCCATAGGTCTTGATTATCCCTGTGTCCTGCACACAATAGCACTTAGATTGGGTAATATCGATGCCCCACCAAAAACATGGTGAGAAAAAAAATAATCATGGATTATAAATGAGTGTTTGTGATGTGCCAGAATGGCTCAAAATACTTTATATGTAATAACTCTTTTAATCTTTACAATAATCCTTGGGGTTTTTATAATCCTCGGGGTTTTTATAATCCTCCTACAAATGAGAAAAATCAGGCTTTGAAAAATTAAATAGACTGCTCAAGGTCATGCAGTAGAGCCAAGACTCTAAGTTTACTGGGCTCGAAAGCCTCATTGGCCACTATTCTTTGTAGATCTCATAAAATCTGAGAGTTCAATCATTAAAAACAACATTTTAAGATGTATTTTTGATAACCATTGGGGTTTCCTTTATCTGTGCTCAACAGATTTTGTAGACAGACCCCCAGGAATCATACAACATTAAGGAATAGTAAACCCAATTTCTCGCCTCTGTCAAGCCTTTGCCCAAATGTCTCCTTGTCCATGAGACCTTCTGTGACCAACATATTAAATGCTTGCGACCCCCTACACACACCTACCCCTGCTAGGTGACCAATTGTCCCCGTTTGCCAGGAACTGAAGAGGTTCCTAGAATACAAGTCTTTTCACTTTTTAAAAAATTTTTTAAATATTTTATTTATTTATTTGTCAGAGACAGAGAGAGCGCACAAGCAGGGGGAGGGGCAGAGGGAGGAGCAGGCTCCCTGCTGAGCAAGGAGTCCGATGCAGGACTCGATCCCAGGACCCTGGGATCATGCCCTGAGCTGAAGGCAGATGCTTAACCAGCTGAGCCACCCAGGTGCCCCAAGGCTTTTCACTTTTAAAATCAGTACAGTCCCTGGAAAACCTGGAGGAGCTGGTCCCCCTACCTTGTTACCTTATCTTCCTGCCCTGCAAGTCAGGCAGACATCTAGGGGCAGAACATTCCAAGCAGAGGCAATAGCAAGTACAAGGCCTTGAGGCAAAACGTGCTTGGTAAATTGAAGAAAGAGTAAGGAGGTGAGTGTGGCTAGTGAGGGGTAAACAGGAGAGAGCATGGTAGGTAATTAAGGCAGAGAGTGAGGGGAGGAGGCGGGTCATGTAGTACTTTGTAGTCTCAGTAATGGCTTTGGATTCTACCTTGACTAAGAACAGAAGCCACTGGAGGGTTTGAGTAAAGCACTAACATGATCAGACTTGCATTTAAAAAGGATCCATATATTGATAATAAATTGGGGTGGTGGGGATGCAGGAGCAGGATAAGGGCAGAAGTAGGATGAACAGTTTGGAGACTATTGCAGTCATCCAGGTTGAAAGATGGTGACTTGGACCAGGAGGATGGAAGTGGATATAGTGAAAAGTGGTTAGAATCAGGATAGCTTCAAAGGCAGAGCTGGATTGGCCGATGGATTGGACATGGGGTATAAAAGAAAAAGAGGAGTCAAAAGTGATTCTAAGATGTTTGGCCTGAGCCCCTGGTGGAATGGAGCTGCCGTGTGGAGAAGACCAGGGGAAGAGCAGGTTCAAGGGCACAAGTCAAGAGCTCAGTGTGGGACGTGTGAGTTTGAGACTCTTATTAGCATGCAAATGAAATGTTGAGTGGCAGCTGTAGGTAGTTCAGTCGGGGGTTCCTTAGAGGGATCCAGGTTAGAGACAAAGAACCAGAGTCATCACAAAGAGGTGACTTTCACCAGCATGTGAGAGGATGAGAACACCCGGGGAATGTGTTGATGGAGAAGAGAAGAGGCCCAAGGGCTGAGCCTGGGGTCCCTCCATTGCTTAGCAGGAGGGAAGAATAGGAGGAATGAGCAAGGGAAACCAAGAATAACTGGGCAGTGGGTGGGAAGATGGCCAAGAGAAAGGTCAAGCAACAGGGTTCTCAGAAAGAGGAAGAGAACTGCCGTGTCCAATGAAGACGCTGAAATGAGTACCGAGAAAAGACTTTGGCATCTTTTTTTTTTTCACTATTGGTTTTAAGGTTTCTTTTTCTTTTTTTCCCCTTTTTTTAAAAATTTAAATTCAATTAATTAACATACAATGTATTATTGGTTTCAGAGGTAGAGGTCTGTGATCCATCATTCTTATGTAACACCCAGTGCTCATGACAGCAAGTACCCTCCTTCATGTCCATCACCCAGTTACCCCCCTCCCCTCCAGGAAGCCTCAGTTCATTTCCTGTGATTAAGAGTCTCTTATCGTTTGTCTCCCTCTCTGATTTCATCTTGTTTTATTTATTTTTTTAACTTTTTTTCCTTCTCTTCCTCTATGATCCTCTGTTTTGTTTCTTAAATGCCACATATGGGTGAGATCATATGATAATTAAGGCTTTGGCATCTTGCTGTCTGCCATGTGGCTTCTTTGGCTGAATGATGGTCACTGATGACCTTGATGGGAGCTGTTTTTGTGGAGTTCTGGGCATGACAGCCTGAGGAGACTGGGTGTAAAAGAGAGTGGGCTAAATGCATCGGATCAAACAGAAATGGAACATTACTAGAGAAACTGGTGAAACCCTAATATAAAGTCTGGAGTGTGGCAAATAGTAATGGACCAATCTTAGTTTCTTGGTTTTGACAAAGGACTATAATAATGTAAAATGTTGACATTAGGAGTAACTGGGTAAGAGATGTGGGGGAGCTCTCTGTCTTATCTTTGCAACTTTTCTGTAAATCTAAAATTATTCCAAACCAAAGAGTTGAGGCAGAGGCGGAGGAGAGAGAGGAAATGGAGAGCGAGCAATGACAAGGACTAGCAAACACAGACATCTCTCTCAAGACCGAATAGTTGGTCGGTCTATGGATGACTGTTGGGCTCTGTGGAAGTTCTACCATGAAAACTTTCAACTTTCAGCTATTTGGCCAAGAATCTATTTCCCTACTTTAAAGCAAATACTCCTATAGAAGGTAATCCATGAATCATGATTAGTCCTTTATACTTTAGTGTAGATGAGTTTATCGGATACTCTTCTGAAAGCAAGTGGGGCAAGAAGGCAGGAAGTCAGGGTTCCCTTCCTTCACAACTTAGTCTAGGACAAGACGTCTTGAGTGAGGCACCATATGCACGTGGTGCCTTTCTTTACATCATTCTTTACATCACACAAGTATAAACGCCTATCATTCTTAAGCCTGTTTCTTTTCTCTTTCTTTTTTTTTCTTAAAATGGCTGCTTTTACAAAATTAGCAAAAATTGGGGCAGAAACTTGTTTCTCCCTTGGTTACGAGTGCTTTTAGGAAGTTGCATTTTTACTATTTTGCTTCTGGCAGTAACCCAAGGGTAATTCACTTCAGAAAACCGTATCTGAGGCCCCATATGGTGTTGCTTCGTCAGAGGATGATGGTGGGAATGGCAGGCTCTCTGAAAATTACATGTTCTTGCCTTATCTCGCTGTCACAGATCCTTAAACTTTTTACTTCCCCTGTTATTCAGGCAGCGTGTATTAGATTCCTGGGAGTAGAAGAGAAACTCATAACAAGGTGAGAAGATCTTATATTTAAAGAAGCTGTTCTCTGCATTCTTTTTTCTGAGTCCAATATCATACTTGGAACTTTATCATCCAACATTAATAAATGTCTTATGAATGAAAGCAATAAATCTATATTGAACTAACTGTATTTTAAATAAGAAAGTTCACAGTGTTACAAGCAACCAAATTATGACTTTTGAAGGATAAAATTATACTTAAATAATTTTGATTTAATTCATCAAAGCAAAAACTTGAACTTCCGAAGGCAGAGGGAAATACGTGCTAGCTAATTAGTAACTGCGCAATTCCTACTAAACTTTAAAATATAATTGAGTTCGTTATTATATATGAAATCCTTATCTCCATAAAATGTGCATTGTTGTTTTTTATTAGAAAAAAATCCAACCATAGTATCATTTTTCAATTTATAATGTTGTAATGGGGCCTTTTTGACCTTTGCATACCAAAGTTCTCCTTGGCTTATGAGGCCTGTCATTGCCTTCAAGACCAATTTATAGAAAAATGAGAACCTGCCCAAAATCTCATTAAAGAGAAACACAAAACCTTTTATGTTGATTGGATGTTCAGCCTAAAATCACAGTGCTAATGGAACCAAGGATCCTTGTTTCAACTGTAATTTAAAATGCTATGTTTTTACCTGGAAAGGGGTCCTTAGCTTGCCTTCACACACTGATCAGAAGGTTCCTTTGGGTTGGGTGGTTAGGAAGGACCCCTCTGGAAAAGTGACATTTAAGCTGAGACTGAGCTTATTTTCATTTTGCACTGGGCTCTGCAAACTGTAGCCAGTTCTGCTTGGTGTAGAGTAGTGCTTTGTGGAATATTTGTTCTGTGGATGACAAGAAGGAGCCAGCCGTGCAGATGGATATGCCAAGCAGACGGACCAGCAAGTACCAAGACCTTGCAGTGGGAAAGAGCTCAGCGTGTATAAGCTGGGCTGCCATACTGCACATTTCCAGGGGGCATCATTTACCCTGCAGCCTACTGAATGCCCCTCTTGGAGTTCCACAGTGTACAACCCACACATCTGCACATGGTGGCCCTGTGTTCAAGAAAGAGAAAAGTCAGTATGGATAGATCATTACAAGGTGGAAGAGAGCTAGGGCAGGCAGATTATTACAAGGGAGAGGAGAGCTGTATAACATGAGATGGGACAGTCAGACAGGGGCCAGATCGCATACGTCCTCATAGACCATGGGGATGAGCTTGGATTTTATTCTGAGATAAGAAGGAACACAGATAAGTTTTAAGCAGATGAAAGACATGATCCAATTTACTTATAAGACAACTCCAGCTTCAATGTAGAAAATGGGTGGAGGGGGTCAAATAGTCCACATCGGGAGAGTGTCATGATGGCTTAGACTTTGGTGGTAGCAGCAGAAAGTGAAGTGTGAGCTGATTCAGTATATATTTTAGAACCAGTAGTAGTATTTACTAGTGGTGTTTCAGCCTGGTTTCTGCTGACAACTACTGACCTTTGTTCTATGTCATAGGAAATCACTAAATTCTCAAGGTCATCCAACATGTTGAAATTGACAGAGTCCTGTCAATTGTCTGTTTCACCTGTTACAAGTGTGCACAGCTGCATAACATATCTCAGTCTATTCGATCTAGATTTTGAAGTTATGCTCTTATATGAGACAAGGAACGTGGAATGGGTGAATATGTTTGTTTTGGGTTATCAAGAGTATTTCATAATAATAGGAAATAAAATCATAAAAAATAAAACTATCGACAGTACTCAAGACAGGAACTGCTGTATTGTAATGACTGTGTTCCCATGGGGATCTCACAAGATATACAAAAACCTGGGGCCACTTTACCATCAGCACATGACTCAGGATTGACAATGAGCCCATTGGTAGATGGTAGATGGCAGATGGTAGACTCTGCCTGTAGGTGCAGAGTCCTTCCAACAGGCAAAAATATTCACCAGGAGCAGGATGCTGGAAGCTGCCATAGAATTCAGCTAACTCGAAAGCCCCCTGATGCACTGTTGTCAAAGATTTAGGAATATAAAATAATAAAAATCAAATTGAGCATTTTGGCGATAAGCGACTTTGTATGGTGCCAACTCCAAGATCAACCTCAAAACCAACAGGCAGCCTAGAGCATAAGATCACTTCGGTGGGCTTTGTCCTTGACCCAGGGGTCCACCGCCTTTAGCAAATCAAGCTGCCTACACTTTAAAAATTTGTGGCAGGTAAGATCAGCAGTGTCATGGATTTGCACTTGAGTCAGTCTTTCTAGTCATCAGCCTCCTCTTTCCAGCAGTGGGCTGACAGACATGTGGGTAGAGGGGTGTGACAACTATTTTGCATGGCTCTGAAGCTGGGATGCAGGGCAAGGTACGCCACAAGGACAAAGGTGACAGGACTGTGGAATGCTTGGGAAGAAAAAAAAAAGCCCATAAACCAAGCTGGTGTGTCACAATTAGACTCCGGGTGGCTCAGCTCAAGCAAACAGGAGGCAGAAAGAACCTTGATAATTTTGGAAACTAGTCCTACAGATGGACAGAGGGCCACAATCCAGAGGACAATTTTTATAGCCCAGCCTGGTGTCAGGGAGAATGCTGAGGCTTTCTGTGTAGGCATAGTCTTGGGAAGAGAGCAACAGTGGCTGCTGGGGCCCCTTCTAATGGGAAGACAAGACCCAGAACGGCACAGCTAGTCCTGGCTCTGCCACCAGCTATGGCACCCTGGGCATATCCTTTAAGCTGAGTCTCAGTTTTTCTCATTTGTCACCAGTGATCACTTCTGACCATTGGTCCTATGTATTACTGCTGCAGCATTTGGCACTAGCATCTGCCCTGACCTAAAGGCTCCTTCCTTCTTCCTTGACCTCTCTAATCTCCTGGTCTCTGCCCCTCCTATCGCTCTGATCAATCTTTATTTCTCTTCCAGTGCTGACCTCTGATCCCTCTTTTCATGTCACATGGGGCAGTCCTATTCCTATCCAAGCTCCGACTACCATGGAATTGGCCAAGTCTCTGTCTAGCACCAACCTTCCCCAGGGTCCTTGGACAAGTATTTCCAACTGCCTACAGAATTGGATGTCTACCTGGATATTCTTCAGTCATCTCAAATTCATTATGTTTAGTATCAAGGCTATATTCTCCTCTCCTTTCGCTTCCCCTAGAATCTCTGCCCCATTAATGTGATCAGTGTCTACTTACCAAGAAACCTAGGAGCTGTCCGCTTCTCCTTCTTCTCTCACCATAAGATTAAAACAGTCACCAAAAGAGAATCTATTTCTCAAATCCTACATTCCTTTCTCTCCAAAATATACCCATTGCTTTAGCTCTGCCCCTCACTTTTTTGCTTGTCCCAACACAATAATGACAAAGGCTATTAATTCTCGGCCGGAATTCATTCCTTGATTTTTCTTTAGTAGAGAACCTCTAGTTTTAGCTGGATATAAGCTGCCCAGTTAGAGACTACATTTCCCAAGGTTCCCTACAGCTGGGTAAGCCATGTGGCCACATGACTATGTTCAGGCCAATTGGAGGTCAGCAGAAGTGATGCATTCAACTCATAGGCATTTTTTTGGAAAGGAAATGGTTTGCCCTCTTCTGACTTTCTTTCCACCTTCCCATAGGCTGGTCACACAGTTTTGACCTGATTGATGGGGACATGGTCCTAGGTGAGTGTTTCTCACACTTGAGTGTTCATCAGAATTACCTGAAGTGCTTATTAAAACACAGGTTGCTGGATCCCATCCATATTCATTTCTAATGAATTCCCTGGTGATACTGATGCTGCTGAGAACCACTGTCCTAGGGGATAGTAGATCAATAAGATTAAAAGGAACCTGGGTCCCTGAGTGGCCTCATAGAGCAGTGCCATCTCTGTGGCCCTTGACCACTCACTTTCAGAAAGAATGAATCTCTCTTGTTTGTGTCTTATTTTGAGTCTCTGTGTCACAGAAACGTAGTGTACACCCAGATTATACACCCTCTAGTCCATCCTTCATGATTCAACTCACAAGATCTTTTCAAACCACAAGTCTGACATGGTATTCCCCTGCTTTAAATTCCCCAAATCTTTCCTTTTGCCTAGCACAACTTCACTCAACCAGGATGTCCTGAGAAATGATGAGACCTGGAACACTGGGGGAAAGGGTGAGAATTCTCAGTGGCAAGCTGGGAATTGGGCATGACATCCTCTTATATTCCTCAGATTTTCAAAATCTGAGTCCTCCCAGAGGAGAAGGTATACAGTGAATATCTCATCAGGGCAGGTAATAATAACTAGTATCCTGAGCTATATGCCAGGCATATAATCCCCCAGTTACCCCATGAGGGATCTGTGACTAATATTTCCATTTTGCCGGCGAAGGGACAGAAATGCAGGCATAAGGGAAGACACAGAGGCAAGGACCTGCCATGCCCCTATCACCAGGCAGCATCCTCTCTCAGGGTCTGCCCAGCTGCAGAGACCCACATCATCCGAGTTCACGTCCTGCCTGGGCGTCTGGTGACTGGGCACGGTGGGGATGCGGGCCTGGCCATTTCAGCTTGAAACAGGACAGCTGGGACAGGCGGTCCTCAATCCAGAGCTTCCCTGAGACTCTGTGGGGCGGCTCTTTGACTCCTTCCTCTGGCCAACCCTGCTTCCTCCTTCTTCCCCTCCTAGGCATTGATTCCATCTTGCATTCCAGATTCTGTCTAAGGGTCTGCTTCCAGAGAACTCAGCCTGCAACCTGCCCGAAGCTGTGTAGCCAGCAAGTGGTAGAGTTACGCTTTGGACACAACCAACCTGCCCAGTTCCACAGCAGGCTGCCAAATCTGCTCAGGAGGCATTCGGGTTCCTTAGGGTGGCATTCAAAGCCCTTTATAATTTGATTCCAATCATCTTTGCTCACCTTACTTGGCACCACACCCCATGACAGGCTCTGTTCCAGCGTCCTACCGCGCATCCGTTCAAGTGGTATTTTGACTGGAATGCCCTCGCTCCTCTGAAGAAGTTCCTCCCAGGTTGCGTGTAGACATCACCTCCTCTGTGGAGCCTCTCTGAGACTCCTAGAGAGTCACAAACCATACAGAGTAGTTGAATGCAGCCTGGAGTCCTTGGGTCCTGAGTTCAAATTCCAGTTCCATGACAGAGCTGCGCGACATGGACAGAATTACGTAAGTCCATCTCCTACCTATAATATGGGATGGGTAATATCTACTTCACTGGGTTGTGAAGGAAATAAAATCTGTGAATCACCTAGCCTCGTGCTCCTCAACCTTTAATGGACACAGAGGTATCCCGAACGTCTTGTGAAAATGCAGATTCTGAATCAGTGGGTCTGGGGTGGGGCCCGAGATTCTGCATTTCTACCAAGCTCCCCGGTACCGTAAGAGCTGGGGGTCTTCGGACCACACGTGGAGTAGTAAGACCCTAGCCCAGGACCTGGCCCTTCGACACCCTCAGTGACATTTCCTTCTCCCTGCCCACTCTACTCCTCCCTCTGGGTGCCTGTAACATTTTGCTCCTGCCACTTGCACGCTGCTCACCACCACATCATCCTTTAGTGAGCTGCTGTATCCGTGTCTCCCACTAGGCTGTGAGCAATTTGAGGGTAGAAACTGTACAACCCTCCCCACGAGATCCTCCGTGCCTTGCATCGGGCCCGGTATATAAAAAGGGATCAATAAATGTTTGATGAACTAACCCGTCAACTGGAAATAAAAATATCAACTCTGCCCGTCTCAACAAGTTGTTGTCAGGAGCAAACGTGATAATTTGGGAGAGCGAGCACGGAAACGTATCCTGTGGCACAAATATAAAGTATTATTAACCGTCAGCTTTCTACTCCGCCGCTGCTCAGACTCATGCAGCTGAAGCATGTTTGCTGTGGCAGTCGCTCGGGCTCTGATGATTATACAAACTCAGACTCATCTGTAGTTTAAAAATAAACCAAATTCTCTTCGGGCTAACAACTGTGGCACTCTCTGCCTATGGGAAGAACGTAATTATAATGATGCAAATGAAGAGTGTATCTTTCATCCATCCATCCATCGGTCGGTTAATCCTGAAGCAGGCACCGAGCACCTCTCAGCAGGTGGCGCTGGGCTTTCTCATCGACCTCCCTGAACTGAGCGAGTAATAGCAATCAGCCTCAGCTCATGCCCCCTGGAAGGTGGCGAGGTGGCTGGAGGAAGGTGAGGTCAGAAGTAGGGTCGATGTGAGAGCAGAGGAACGAGGCCAGAGACCAGGAGGAAGGCACCCGTGTCCCTCTTGAGGAGGGGCCTGGGGCATGAGGTGGGGTGTTTCAAGTGCCTTTACACGGTGAGTGGGCATGACCCCGCCTGTGCCATCAGCAGATGGTTCCAGGAATGTTGGGAGGACCTGTGCCTTAAAGCTAGTCACTTGGATGGAACTCATTCAGAAAAAAGGCTATACTTGAGAGCTCATGCAGTGATTCACCTGAAACACATTCAGGTATGTTTTCCTTTTGTGTTGCAAATGATGATGGCAGGCAGGCCGCCCCCAAGGGCTCTGCCAGCCTTGCCCTACTCCTTGGTGGTGGTGGTGGGGTGGTAGTGACGGCAGAGGGGTGGCTCAAGGGGGCCGGGATGAGAAGACCCCGTGTAATGCTTCGGTTTCTCTGAGCAAGTGCAAGGTTTGAGTCAGTTATTTCTAAGTAGGGATGGGAGGGGAAGAAGGTTAACATGAAGGCAAACTTCCTAAAATTCAGCAACCTGGGGACCTTTAGTAAGGTGTGGCTCGTGTGACAGTTTCATAGAGATCAAGAATAAGTGCCTACAAACCAATAAAATAATATTTAAAAAATAATTTTGGTGATAATGAGATAAAGTTCATGGCAAAGAAAAATTTTAAGAAACCGAATACATTGGGGCGCCTGGGTGGCTCAGTCGTTAAGCGTCTGCCTTCGGCTCAGGTCATGATCCCAGGGTTCTGGGATCGAGCCCCGCGTCGGGCTCCCTGCTCCGCGGGAAGCCTGCTTCTCCCTCTCCCACTCCCCCTGCTTGTGTTCCCTCTCTCGCTGTGTCTCTCTCTGTCAAAAAATTAATAAAAAATCTTAAAAAAAAAAAAAAAAAAAAAGAAACCGAATACAAAGCGAGATACTAAGAATGTTCAAAATAAGTTGACTAGTATGTATATATTGTTCACAAAAATATTAATTCTGGTTATACTTGAGTGATTTTAATTTTCATGTTTATTTTTTCTGTATTTTTTCCTAATTAACATGTATTATTCTATTACATGGGAAAATGTTTTCCTCAAAAATAAAAAGGTTAGAAATAAATGAATGTACCAAAAGATTAGTAGTAAGTGTGAATTATGGGGTCACGAATATTTTATATTTCTTTATTTTACTTTTTGTATGTTCTAGATGTTCTATATGAATACATATTGCTTTTATAATTTAAAATTTTAAGTTTTCTTTAAAAAAAAAGATTTTATTTGAGAGAGTGTGTGTGTAAGCAGGTGGAAGGGCAGAGGGAGAGCAAGAAACAGACTCCCTGCTGAGCAGGGAGCCAAACAATGACAATGCAGGGCTCGATCCCAGGACCCTGAGCTCATGTCCTGAGCTGAAGGCAGAGGCTTAACCAACTGAACCCCTAAAATTTTAAGTTTTTTTGAAGTATATAATAGCAGCTGCAAATTAGGAAAGTTCATGTTGCCCAGTGCTAAACCTCAAAATGATCCCTGATTCCTTTCTCTTTTACCCCCTGCACCTAACTTATCAGCAAGCTGATTAACTCTGTCTCCCAAACAGATCCAGAATCTCATCATTTCTCGCCTTCCACCTCTAGCTCCGCCTGGCTCAAGCCCGGCACCTGAATTTTACTGCAATAACCTCCTGATGTCTTTGATTCCATTCTCTGCCCTCTACAATCTCTTCTCCACATCATAGCCAAAGAGAGCTATTGACCCATTAATAGGGTCATGTCTGTCTTCTATCTAGAACCTTCAGTGGCTCACTATTGCCCTTACAGTAAAATCCAGACTCCTCACCCCAGTCGGAGCCCATCTCTCCAGCCTCCTCCCCCAACCTTCCTTCCTCTTGCTCACTTCACTCCAGCCATTGTCCTACTTGTTTTCTCAGCTTAGGAAGAGCTTGCATTTGCTATTCCCTCTGCCTTAGAATGCTCATCCCACAGACCTTCAAATGCCACTTCCTTCTCCTCAATCAGGTCTTCGCTTAAACAATACTTCCTCAGAGAGGCCTTTGCTGACCATCCTAATCTAAAGTAGCCTGCACGTTCTCTCTAACTCGTCACTCTGGTTTTGATTTCATTTTTTTGTAATACCTGATATTTTCTATTTTCTAGCTGCTTGCATCAGAAAGCAAAGAGGAATGGCCTCCTCCTTCTTATTCACCCCTATATTCCTAAGAACCTAGAACAGAGCCCAACACACAGGGCTTTTAGAATAAAAGCCAATATTTTAGAATAAATTAGAGGTGGGAAGGGGTGGCTAATGGAATTCCAAGTCTAGGCTCATCAAGGCAAAGGAAAGCAAAATTCTTTCTTGACGTTTCCGAGTGACTTCGTGGAAAAGGTAGAACATATAGGGAGGTACACAATTCCCACAAACTGGCTCCAACCTACCCTTTTAGCCATCTTTTCCAATATTTCCAGACACTTTCTTTAAAACCTTTCCCCGGAGCATCCTTACTCTCTTATCACTGAATTCCTGCATTCGCATCATCAACCCTTTAATCTCTTGATCTCTGGTCAAACTTCAGGAGCAGCCTACATAACAGCCGTGGAAGCCCATAAACCCCCTTCCCCTCCCAGCACTCAGTCCTGGAACACTCATGGTTCCACAAGAAAACGGAGTCTTCCCTGCACCACCTTTCCCCACTGCTCCACGGAGGCAACGCTGGCATGGGCGTCCCTGAGCAGCAGTGCAAGATTGTTACGCTTCGGGTTGGTGGGGTCTGTTTTTCTAGAACCTGTGTGTAAGGAGAACCATGGCAGGTGAAAGTCCTGCCTTTTGGTGGTGTTCCCTGAGGACTTTGCATTTAATAACTAAGTCTGTGCCATCAGGTAGACATACAATTTTAAATGTATTCGATGCAATAATATATGTACATAGACCATTAAACCCTGGATGATCCCCTAGGTCCTTTTTCCTAGACACAGCCACTATTACCAGTTTGAGAGACGATCCTTTAATTCATGGGATTTAGTTATGGTTACTGGTTAAGAATTTCCAGGACCGCAAATATTTTCTCTACCCTTCCCACATTTTTGACCATCACAAAGACTCTCTGTAATGAATATAAGATATAAAATCTAGAGATCGTTTGCTGATATTTTTCAAAGATTTTATTTATTTATTTGAGAGAGAGAGTACAAGCTCAGGATGGGGCAAAGGGAGCAAGAGAAGCAGACTCCCGCTTAGCAGGGAGCCCGATGCGGGACTCGATCCCAGGACCCTGGGATCACGAGCTGAGCCAAAGGCAGACGCTTAACCGATGGAGTCACCCAGGCGCCCTGTTTGCCGATGTTCAATTCAAATTCTAACCAGGCACTGCCTGACTCTTTGAGGCCCTACATGGGCCTGTGCTGTTTGCTGCAGTTGGACAAATTTCTAGATAAACTAGAATCCAGAACAGAATCCAGACCTAGGTTCCAGAATAAGCTCTACACCTAGGCCGATAACACCGCTCTGATGATTTCAGAGATTAAAAGATTCACTGTAGCCTAATACGACCCACATGGGCTTTCTGCAACAGGCACAACTCCCCCTGCTTTGCTCTAAGATGCCGTGGGGTCACACAGGGCCGTATAGAGAGCATGTGCTAACAGGCCTGGATTTAAAGCCCGGGTCAATGTGTAAACTGTGTGCCCTTGGATGTGTTGCTTAACTTCTCTGAGGCTTCTTCCTCCAGTGTGAAGTCAGAACAATATCTACCTCATAGGGTTGTTGTAAGGGTTAAATGTAATAATATGTGTGAATGGCTCTCACCAAGTAAGCATTCCCTAGTTTGTTAAAGAACTGAGGATCCATTTAAAACTCAGATGACCTCGCCCGAGAATGTCTTATGAGCTTGGGCCCACCCAGCTCTGTGACATCAGCATCGCTGGTTTCTCCAAGAGTGAGTCTCTCGTCCTGTTTGGAGCCAGCCCCTGTGTGAGTGATCCCATCATCTACCCCCTCCTAGCTCCTCCAGGACCCCCTTCCATCATTAACTTTTTCTCCCCTGTGTCTGAAGTCTCTCTAGTCCATTGGCTCTTTGCTTCCAGGCTTGTTCAAGTCTTTCATACCAAAAACAAAAGGTCCATCAGTGAATCTTGTGTTCTCTACCACCTCCTGCTCTTTTGCCTTCTAACAAACTTAAAGAGCCTAGGTAAGAGGTCACACCCTGTGGGCTGGACCAGAACTTCCAGAATCTGCTCAAAGCTATAGGCTAAGTAGACCTCCCTTTTCCTTCCATGTTGGTGGTAAATGGGGAAGACTTTGGATCCCAGCTGAGGCCTGGAGCAGGGTGGGGAGGACCCAACAGTGATGAAGGGAAGGGGCCTACTTCTTCATTTTTCCCTGCTTTTAAGAGCCCAGGGAGATTTGAGATGAAAGACCAGCCTTCCTTTAGAATAATTCTACACACCATTTTAATTGAGTTCAAATTTGACCCAGGAGAGGAGGACATCCTGGGCGCCCCCCTTCATCTTGAAGTTAGAGGACTGCATTTTAGATAGGTCCAAAGTCACATTCTCTGTCTCTCTTCCAGAAAACCCCTCATTGTCCAGTGGGGGTGCAGCAGGAACAAGCCTGGACCCCATGGGAATAATGGGGAATCTCATATTTAATAATATTATGACTCTCTAGACCCCAGAAATTGGGGGGCTAGGCAAAGTATGAGGAAATAGAACAGGGGCACTACCTAAAGAGGAATGGGGCCCAGGAAAGCATGCTGATTCAGAGGGCTGACAGATGGTCTCGCTCTTGTTCCCCAGCGAGATTGGCTCAATGGATGCTATAATCATTTCTGTGGAGCCCCCTGGGTTGTTGCTTCCCCCATGGGAAGGGATCTCTGTTGAAATGAGAGACTGGAATCTATCATCCACAAGTGGAGGGAAGCAAAAAGATGCAGAGGGTTAGAAATGTCTAGTGAAAGTGGAGTGACATTGGGGAAAGGATCACGCCTGAATCCTCTACCGGTATCTGTCTTAGGGGTTCTCCAGTCTACTTTAGGGTTCTTGCTTTCAATCACTTGGCTCCCAGGCAAGAGGGAAGGCAGGAAGAAAAGGCACCCCCCTGAAATGACTGTGGTCTACACCAGCATCTCAGGATGGAGAAGCTCAGCAAGCCATGTGAAAGAATGATCCACACTCTGTCTTCACCTCCTCCCCATTTCTTCACTCCTGCACACCCGGAGGACCATCGTGCCCAGGGTTACTAAAGACTCCCTTTGTGCAGAATCCAATGGGCACTTTCAAGTCCTTATTTCCTGGATCTCTCTTAAGAGTTGCCCCCTTTCCTTGAAACTGTTCCCTTGACTCCTGAAGCTCTTCCATTCTGCTTCTCCTTTTCTGGTTTCAGGACTTTTGTTCCTCTTCACAGATTCTTCCTCTGCCTCCCCACTAAAAGTTGCTACCTAGAAATTTTTCCTTGGACCACTGTCCTCTGTCTTGCCTGGGCAAGCTCATCCAGTCTCAGACTTTAACGACCACATCTATGGGGAGAACTTACAAATCTTTAAGTCTAGCACTGACTTTTCCTCTTGAGAACCCAGAAACTATATAAAACTGAATCCTGAACATCTCTGCTTGGAAATCTCACACACACCACAAAATTAGCATTTTCAAAACTAACATTATGTTCACTCTACGTAATCCCACACCCCTTAGTTTCTAGAAAAAAAACCCTGGGATGCCCTCCCCTCTGTTTCATATGTGAATTCATGGCACTGCCATCTACTTGGATACCCAAACCAGAACCTGGGTGTCCCTCCTAGCCTTCTATCTCCCTTATCGAAGCTTCCTTTTGACATTGTGTGTCCAAACATTAAATCCTGCTGGTATTTGCTTCTGAAATGTTTCTTTCGCACTACAGTAATTCATAACTGTCTTTTCTTTTGGACTGTAGCCTCCTGACTGCCTCTGGCTTAGCTCCTTCTTGAAATCATATTGAACCCTAGAGCTGGAGTGGCAAAACCAAATTTGCCCTGTCATGCTCTTGCTTTAAAAACTCAAATGACTCCCTTTTACCCAGGAGATTCAAGACTCTCCTTGATGTAACCCTTATCTATTTCTCCAGCCATCCCACAACTTAAATTTGTTATTCCCACAACTCACCATGCTAATTCTCTTCTCTGTGCCCTGGATTATGCTGGGAATGCTCTGCACATCTCTGTTTATCTGCAAACCTTTACTCAGCCTTTTAAGATATAACTCAGATGTTATCATCTCTAAGTACCCTCCCCCGGACCCTCAGGGTGGGCTGTGGCTCCCTATCATCATACCCTGTTACCGCGTGTCCTGGGAAATAATGGGAAAGACTAGCAGTCTCCGGGGATGTCCCCTTAGTGAAGGTACCAGTCCCAGCTCTGGTAGGAGTACTCAACCTGGCAGATCCCGAAACCTGATTTCATCATCATGTTGAGAACAGAGCCATCTCTCAGCGGCTGACTCGAATTAACTAACTTTCTTAAAAAACGAATAAAGTCAAAATATCAACAGATTAACTACATAAGAACTAGAACTTTCCTAAGGACTGGTTTCCCCAGAGTGTGAGAGACCAGTGTGTTCTTTCCCTGCAAAGAGACCTACCCCTGGAGGTGAACAAGAATCAGAACGACGGCAGCTAGATAAATCAAGCAACTCACGGAATCAGGCTAAAAAAATGTGATACCCCTACCCCCATGTCCGGAATGGGCTTGCCATTGGAAATCTGTTCATTAATGTCCCCTCTCCCCGGGCCGAAGCTGGGGTAGTCACTGCCCAAGCTAGCCTCTGTCATCCGCTTTTGCCTTCCCTGGCTGACCAACACCCCCTTCCCCTGCCTCCTGGTCTGGGTGCTCCCTCTCATTACTCTTTTAATGAAGTGACTGAAGAGGCCTGTTAGCAAAGGCCATCCTTTCAGCTTTTGCGTTGATCCTTTAAGTGTGGATTTCAGAGTTTAAGGACTCGACCTTATTTCCAGGTCCTTGAGGGAGGCCTCTCTGTAGCAGCCAAATAGAAACTGGGAACCTTTATCTGTCATTATGAGAGGCAGGGGCCCAGGGCCTGGCACGGGAGGCAGGCTGCGGGGATCAAGAGACTGGGACAGCCTCGGGCTGTCTGTATTCTGTGGGTCTAGCACACAAAGGATGTTTAATACATGGCTGATGAACTAAACTGAATTGCATAAACTGGATCAGATATGTTAGGATCATTTCATTTATTCTTAGGTCTCTGCGATTAGGCACTATCCCAGATCTCTCTTTCACGCTGTCTCTCTCCGCTTTCCACAGAGGTTCCTTCTCACTTCCCCATCTCGCTAACTCTGCTGTGCAGAGCTCTCAAAGGCCTGTGCCGCAGGCTGCCCTTTCCTCTCCAGGTTCAGTCCCTCGGAAGCATTCACACCATTTCACACACCACCGCTGTGCTATCCCCTCGGGCTGCAGCCTCCCCCCGAAGGCTCCAGCATCCATACTCGACAGGACCACCCTACACTCTCTACCCCCTTCATTCCTTCCCGCCCAGCCCACCGCCAACTGTCTGACCTCGTTCCGTCTGTGAAGGATCTCACCGGTCTCTCTCACTTTGGCTCCCACTCCTACTCTTACTGATGCCCCTGAGTCTCTCTTGCATCTGTTGCATCTTGCATCCAGTCAACACCTCACTCGTGTTTAACATCTCAATTCCTGGGCAGTTGGGATTGGCTCCCAACTCTTCTCTACCTCAGTCTCTCCCTCTGATCCAACCACAGCTCGGGTTAATTTTCCTAGGACAGCACTACAGTCCTGACAGAGAGGGGAACACCGCAGGACGAACTGCCGAGAACATCATGTCACCCTGTTTCACTGGTCCAGGCACCACTCCCAACAACAGGGAGTTTTCACAGGCCCCTCCCCACGGGGTCCACCGGCCCACCTTGTCCTTACCCTTGAGCTCAGCTCCCCTCTCTCCCTGTTTGCCTTGATTTTTCTCCCCTTCCCTCTCAGGCTGCCCTCTGGAACTCAAAGTTTATTCTTCGTCAGTCATGTCAAGCCATTTGACTCCTAACTCATTCTTGCCATGCCCTCAGGACTACCTTTTGACAATCAAAATGGCCTGAGAAAGCGCTGTGCTAAGTCCAGGTCTTTAGCTAGAGGCAGTTTTTTCTCCTAAAAGAAGTTCTGTTGACTGCTTTTAATCTTAACTATGTATTTTTTCTTCCCACTGCAGGGCGATGAAGGATCAAAGAGGTTCAGACCGCAGTGGGTTATCAAGGAGACCTGGCCTGGGCCAGGCCTATAGGCAGGGGATTAGGGCCTCCAGAGGCTCCCTGAGTACACGGGAATCCTGAGAGAGGGAAAGCACCAGCTTTGAAGCAGGTGGCAAGAAGAAAGTATATAGAACTGGAATCTGGCTGGCTACCCTCCCAGAGAGAAAGCTGAACCCTGCCTTTTGGGTGCCACTAGAGAGAGAAGGCAAGAATTGGAAGACCCAGAGGCCAAGAGACACTCTGATCACACAGAAACCTCCTAGCTAAGAAGGTAAACCCAGACATTTCTTGGGAAGGTGTTCCTAGATTTGCTTGGGATGACATAATTGTTTTCTTAGTGAATATGCATCTCTCAATCCTGGGAAGATTTAGAATTAAATAGAGATATAATGAAGGAAATCAAACCTCATGGTGTTATATTTTTGTATTAAAGAATCTACATATTTGGTATTTTAAATGTCTCTAATGTGTGATGTTTTAAATACTCCTCATATTTAATAATATTTAATAGAAACATTCTTGATGTTTAATAAAGTATCTGAAAATTAACCTTGCAATGCAGATTTAAAATGTGTAACTGACTAATTATTAAGACTTTTGATTTTAAGTTAAAAATCCTTTTAAAGTTTATACACTATATTGGAACTTTTAAGAAAACTTACCGCTTACCGGATGTGTTTATTAGTTTTATGAGAATTACTTAAGAATTTGGGAGGCTTTGTTAATCAGAAAATTGATGTGTTTGGGAAAAAATATTCAAATTATTAAATTAATAAACGCAGTTTAAAATGATTAACCAAGTGAAGCAGACATCAATTTACTAGCTTTATAAATCGAATAATAAATGGATATATTTAATGTAAAAGCTTAAGCACAAATTTTGAATTTGAAAGTAATGAATATTAAGTTTTAAAAACCAAAGTAACTTTTTTTTTTTTTTTTTTTTTTTTTAAAGATTTTATTTATTTATTTGAGAGAGAGAGAGAGAGAAAGCACATGAGGGGGGGGAGGGTCAGAGGGAGAAGCAGACTCCCTGCTGAGCAGGGAGCCCGATGCGGGACTCGATCCCGGGACTCCAGGATCATGACCTGAGCCGAAGGCAGTCGCTTAACCAACTGAGCCACCCAGGTGCCCCTCCAAAGTAACTTTTAAGTAATCATTCCAGGGTAAAAAGTCTTAATGCATTTTTAAAGTCCTTTCCTTTTCCTTTTCTTTTCTTACGACACCCATAGAGAAAGTTCACAAAGAAATATTCCAGTCTATAAATGTGAACTCTTCTTAATAGTGAATTGCCAAGAAAAGAGCCGTGGAGGCTGTAGGCGTAGGCAGCCAGGGTACCGTTTGGGAAACGGTCAGGGGTTAGCAAAAATGACACAACATACATCCTGACTTCTCGTCTTCTTTCCAGGCTTGTTTCTCCGACTGTTTATAGGCCTTCAGCTACACTTCCTTGCACCGCCTTCAACTTTGCATTTCCAAACTTAGCTCATCCCTTCTTTATCCTCTCTTGCCTATTCTTGGCCTCAGCCAAAGGCTTCCCTTCAGAAATAACGTGTCAATTGCACCACCATCAGCCCAGCTCAGCAGGCCAGAAACCTCCTAGTGGCTTCTCATTTTTTCCTTTTCTTTCCCTGCTTCTCTAAGCCACCATTCAGTCCCAATGAGCCTTTCTCCGCAAAGTCCACTTTTCCTTCCCATTTCCTCAGCCGCCTCTACAGTCTCTGACTCTTGTCGCCTCACGCCAGGATTACTGTGCTGGCCTTCACTCAGTTTCCCCTGCTGCAATTCATGCTACACATAGCTTCCAGAAGAGTCATCAAGCTTTGTTTTCATCTGAGCTTTTGCCAGCTTCTCAATATCTGTCAAATAAAATCCAAGTTCTCCTTGACATCTAACGTCTTCTAACAACTTGGAGTACTCCTCATCTTAGCATCCTCAGCTTTCATGGTTTCTGGATGGGACCACTTACTATTGTCCAGCTAATTTGCTTGCCACGTTGCCCACACAACATTGTGTCTATGTGCATATCTTTGCATACATAGCTCATTGCCTCTGTATGGAAGGCTTGGATCCCTCTTGTTTTCTGACCCCGTAAATCTGATTTCTTCCTCTCCCTCCAAATCCTGTCAGCACTCACCTATATACAATACACAATCTCCTTGGCATCTGTCATGGCATCATAATTAATTTCCATGTCTTTATATTACTCTATACCAATGTCTTCAGTTTTGCATATATATCATTTTCTTTTTTTTTTTTTTTAAGATTTTATTTATTTGACACACAGTGAGACACACAGTGAGAGAAGGAACACAAGCAGCGGGAGTGGGAGAGGGAGAAGCAGGCTTCCGCCAAGCAGGACGGCCGATGCAGGGCTCGATCCCAGGACCCTGGGATCATGACCTGAGCCGAAGGCAGACACTTAACGACTGAGCCACCCAGGCGCCCCACATGTATATCATTTTCTTAAAGACACTACATAAGTTCTTCAGGGAAGGAATTTTACCAGCCTTGTCAACCACGGAGGATTAAATGAGATAGGTTATGTGGAAGTACTTTGTAAACTACCAAGTTTTATCAAATATACTGTTAGGGTAGCTGTGTATGGCTGAAAACACCAAAGATTTGAACTTGGAAGTTTGACCTGGAAGAGTTGAGTTCACTTACTAGCTCTATCTTTTGCCAGTCATGTTGTTTTAAGCAAAATGTAATCTTTTCTGAGTTCCAGTAAACTCACCAGTAAAAATCGCCATAGGATGCCTTATGGGGTAGAGGTAGTTGTAAAGATCAAATAAATTGGCATCAATAAAAACCTTTTTGCAAACTTTAAAGCACCACATGAATGTATATTTTTCAGTAATGACAAGGTAACACTAATAAATGTTGACATAATGACCAATACATGTTGATGTAGTGACTCGAAAAGATTATAAGATGAGGAGCACGTACCACTTCGGCATAAAGCAGCAACACTTCATAGATGACATATCATAGCAGATGCAAGTAGCTTTAGTGGTTCAAACATAGTAAACCTCTCTGACTTACAAAAGAAGTAAACAGGGCTACAGATAAGTGTTAATGGAATCAAAAGCGTATAAAAACAGTATTTCTTTTAGAGTAATTTACTATGTTTATTCAATTATAAAGGACTATTTGAAAGACAAGGTACTTGTCCAAATGCTCTTAAGTTCTGGACACTATGTTTGAAGTGTATTCAATATTTGCTCACTCAACATATTTTGTTTTAGCAAGAATGAATTGTTTACCAACTGTATGCCACACACTGTTTTAGGTGCTGGAGGTATATCTGTGAAGACAGTTCAAGTTTCTGTTCTCAGGGATCTTGCATTCCAATGGTAGAGAGATAAAGTGCAAATAAATAAAATAATTATAGATTATAGTAAGTGCTATAGAGAGTAAGAAAGTAATGTGGGGGTGGGAGGGAGGGAGTGCCATAGACGGCTCATTGAGAAGAGACATCAAGAAGACAGTGACATTTAAGCTAAGGTTGGAGAATGAAGTAGAGAGCCACACAAAGAGCCCAGAAAAGAGCATGTTAGACTGCGAGAAGAATGAGTGCAAAGGCCCCGAGGCAGGAAAGGGCTGGCCCTGTTAAGAGGCCTGTGTGGTTGGAGCCTAGTGATTAAGAAGTCTGGAGTCAGATCACACAATGCCTGGTGGGCCTTGGTGTGCAGTTTGGATTTTATTCTATGTGCAATGGAAAGTCACTAAAGAAGCTTACGTATGATTAAAATTGTAATCATACTATTTAAAAAAAACTATAGTCCATGTTTTTCATTATATAACATCTTGGGCTGCTTCACAAAATTTAGCATGATTTGGCTCAAAATATAAGTTTAAAAGAAAAAGGACTAGGCATTTTAAAATTTGGGACTCCTCTATATGGGTGGGGTGCACTGAGTAGGGGCTGCCATAGGTTCTACCTGCTGTTATCCTCATCTGTCTTGTGAAATTAGGATTCTTCACATTCCAAATGCAAGCTGTCTGATCATTTGTCAAGATAGCAGACAGGCCACCTTCTGGGATCCTTTAAAATAGATTGTTAAGACTATGTCATAAGGATAAAGGAAACTGTTGATGTACTGATACAGAGTGACCCCTAAAATATGTTACGAGGAAAAATCCTTGTATACAACAAAAGTGTGCTATCATTATTTGTGTAAACATAAGGTATCTCTGGGATACACAAGAAACTGACATTAGTCTTACCTATGGTGAAGAGACCCCAGTAGCTGGGGGATAGAATGGGAGAAAATTCTTACTGTATACCTTCTTATATTTTTAAATGTTTTAACCAACATTTATGAATGTATTATTACTTATTCAAAAAAATTAAAATCCTACATTTTTCCCCATATACTTATCTTAAAGAAAATGGGCAATGTTCCAGAATTGTTGAGAAAGAACTTGCCTCATTGGGTAAACCTAAAGTTATTCTATATAATTACAAGGAGATATAAAATCTAGACCTATGCTGTCCAGTACGGTCATCACAAGCCACATGTCTATTTAACTTTAAACTTAAATTAACTTAAACAAAATCAAATTTCAAATTCAGTACGTTGGTCACACTAGCCACATTTCAAGGGCTCAGTAGCCATTAGCTACATGGGATTAATGGCTATATCATATGGATAACACAGATGTAGAACATTTCCACATCATGGAAAGTTCTATCAGACGGACTGCTGTAGACTGATGAAGGTTGCCACTAGGGCTGTGAACTAGCTCTTCAAACTTAGCTGATCGAGACAGAGAAACTCTGGAGTACAATAATACAAATATATTCCAATGCTAATTTTCCCAAGATGACTCACTAGAACGGCACTTAGAGGTGTAATCAAAACCCCTGCATTAGGTTTCTAAGGCAGACTGGTATATAATTTTGTCATCACTAGGATAGCACTGGCAGTTATTGTGTAAGAGTTAAGAATTATTTTTCTAAATGTAAACTGAGATTAAATAAAACTAACATAGTTGATATTTACTGAATTTGATATTCCACATTGATTCAGTCAATGAGTCAATAGTACTAGCACAATAAGAGTGAGTAATGAGATTCAATTATATTCAACTACTTTAGTACAATTTGTCAACTTTTGTCATCTTTGCTAGCATTATTAAGTCAGCTTTTTGCAAATTAACACATTTTAACTAACCATAGTCATCATTTTCCTTTTGATACACAAATTGACAGAATTTAGCCAATGAGTGTCCCTGCATTCTTCTATGCAACACCATTGTTTTTTTTTTTTTTTTAAAGATTTATTTATTTATTTGAGAGAGCGAGAATGAGAGAGAGTACATGAGAGGGGGGAGGGTCAGAGGGAGAAGCAGGCTCCTCGCTGAGCAGGGAGCCCGATACGGGACTCGATCCAGGGACTCCAGGATCATGACCTGAGCCGAAGGCAGTTGCTTAACCAACTGAGCCACCCAGGCGCCCAACACCATTGTTTTTTTAAAGCATTCTTGCTTTTTGGCCCAATAAAATATTCCAAGACTTACCTGTATCTTCCCAGACCCAGACATGAATCAGCCATTTTTCTAAGGTATATTGTGTTTCCTTCAAGTGAAAAATAGTATTAGACCCAAGAATGTAGGCATTAGGAGTGCATATCATCAGGCTCATGTGGTGGAGTAACATTATTCCTTGGCCATTTCATTGAACACAGTTAGAAAAGACATATTTATTATATGTTATTAGTTTATATTAATATTTCCAACTTTGTTCTCATATTACAGTATGCCTATTTAAATTTTTTAAAATCCTTCATCCAAATTATATTTCCCTTTTTTACAATTCAATGAAACATTAAATTATCACTCTAAATAGAGATGTTGGTCTTGACAAAGTTAGCATAATCACTCATTTCTCTTATCTGATGATAAAAGGATCGAGTAGTAATATAAATATTAATATTAACAGTGAAACTACTCCATAACATTCAATTTTTCTTGCTTTTCTCTTAGAATGCATCTCACCGAAGTTATCCAGACCAATTATTTTGCCACTCAATAAGACTTCATTTTGTTTGCTTGGATAATACTTATGAGTGTACAGTTTGGTCCTCGTGTCTTTGTCCATGAGCAGGCAGGCAACTAATACTTCTGAGTTCTCGGAGATAGTGGTTTCCGACTTCTTACTTTTTCCTCTTGGGAAGCTAGGATTTTGTTTTGAAATGCAAATTAGCTTAGCAATAGTTAAATGCAGATAGGCTATCTTCATGTTATCTTTTAAAAATAGGTTTTTGTATGGAAAGAAACAGACACTGTTCCAAAATTATTAGTGAAAAGGAAATGGTATTACCTGGCAAACCTAAAGTAATTCTAACTGATTAAAACCCAGACTTACAACTATAGGTTTCCAAGTCAGAGACACACTGGACAGGTACCCACACTCATAATTCTGTAACTGTCATCATTCAGAGTACGCTTATGAAGACATAAGCAGTTATCCACCAGTTAGCCTAAGTATATTTTCTTGCTCAACCTATGAATGACCCCAAAGAAAGATTTCTAGAAGGAAGTTGTTCAGGGGTGCCTGGGTGGCTCAGTTGGTTAAGCAGCTGCCTTTGGCTCAGGTCATGATCCCAGGGTCCTGGGATCAAGCCCCACATCGGGCTCCCTGCTCAGCGGGAAGCCTGCTTCTCCCTCTCCCACTCCCCCTGCTTGTGTTCCCTCTCTCGCTGTCTCTCTCTCTGTGTCAAATAAATAAATAAAATATTTAAAAAAAAAAAAAGAAGGAAGTTGTTCATACCTGATTGGTATCCTTGAAGAAAAAGCAAAATAAACCAGTGAACCATAGTTATAGGAGTGTCTAATGATTAATAATACAAAACTGGAATTGAATTTCTTCATTTAATCTGACAGGTGGGTGACTTATGACTCAGGAGAGATGCCAGAGTGCTCTATCAGGGCCTACCCCAGAGGAAGTGGCAGCATCACGAGTACATTGCTTATAGGCCTGGACATAGGGTTTAGCTGCGGGCTCTGGGCCTCACTTTGCCCTTCCTTTGACCTGTGTGTTGAGTATATGGGCTTGCTAAATGGTGGTTGTTATCAAGTTAGGGAAACTCAGCCTGATTGCTCCTCTTACCTCCAGCCCCAAGCACCCAAAGCTGAATTCCATGCACCTGCCTTGTGTACCCAGAGTACCTTGTGCTCACCCTACCAGTATACCATGTATTGTGTTGCATTGTAATTGTTGGCCATCACGTCTGTCACCCCATTAGACTATCTACATCCTTCATGTAATATTTTACAATTATAGAAGTCTCCAGAGAGTATAAGTCTTCAATTGGGGGTTGCTGTAGTCTCTCATTATTCACATCAAGCAGGCCTCTTAATATTAGACTTAAAACCCTCATGAAACCAGTCAACTGTAATTTATCTAATATAATGAGATATAAGTTATTCTAGGTTTATCCTAGAGAACAGTACCTTGAAATTATTTATAAATCTCTAAGGCAGTTCAAATGGTCAAGTTTTCTAGAGAACCTTGCAATCCATACACTAAGATTAAAAATACATCCATACTACAGAGGTGAAGTTAATGCTGTTACCGTCGTTACATATTCTTTAAGGTAGAGATTCTCTGCCCACTTCTATACCTGCAGTGTTTCAAGGTTCTTAACATATCACTCAGTAAATATATACTGAATGAGTGAAGTACATATATGTAAATATATACATACCTTTGTAATCACCAACCCAGAATACTTGTCCTTCAGTCACCTACCAGAGACCTCAGTTTGGAAGTTACTTCTGATCTACCTTTTTTAAAAAGCCCACTGAGGGCTCCTGGGTGGCTCAGTTGGTTAAGCAACTGCCTTCGGCTCAGGTCATGATCCTGGAGTCCCGGGATCAAGTCCCACATCGGGCTCCCCGCTCAGCGGGGAGTCTGCTTCTCCCTCTGATCCTCCCCCTCTCATGCTCTCTGTCTCCCATTCTCTCTCTCAGATAAATAAATAAAATCTTAAAAAAAAAAAAAAGCCCACTGATATTTGAGATATGTTGTCTAAAGGCTACCTGACCCTCCGTAAGTTTGGCAAGCTTAATGTCAAATGTAGCTCTCAACAGACATAACCTTGCCAGATTGCAATTAGCATTATTAAGAGTTGACAAAAGAAAAACATCCACATGAAAATTGTTCCTGCAGTTTTTGTGAAATCACCAAGACAGTTGCCTGATTTTCTAGGAAGTAAGCTCCATGAATGCAGAGACTTCGCTGGTTTTAATATTTGACATGCAGTGCCTTAAGCAGCACATGCTATAGGCCTAAATGAATACTTGGCTTGTAGTGAATGAATGAATGAATGAATGAAGTCATGTCACTACTTGAATGAAGTCAAGACATCTGATGTCTTTTATATAAAGAGCTATACAATAACTTCTTTTTAAGACTGACTACAGGAAAGAAGTTTGTCTTCCTGAATAAGCACATGGTGTGCTTCTTTTCATTAGACCATAAGAACATGTTTTCTTTGACCTCACTTCCAGGAAGATTAAAGCAAGACCCTTCCAAGAATATCCTTTGTCTGTCCTCTTTCAAATTTAATATCTTTACTCCCCCACCAGAATTGCCTTCTGATAAACCACAAGGCCACAAGATTGGATCCTGTGCTCCCTTTTCATCTAAGCCCCAATCTCTTTTTCCTCGTTCTTGCTCCCCACTCTCATGCTCTCACTTGCCTTTACCCACCTCTGTCTGCCATGTTTCAGCCATGGGATTTTGTCATATCCTCAACACCTCTTGTTATCCCTCCTCATGGCATTCCTGATGTTATTTCCTCCACCTGGCAATGCCCCTTCCTGTCATTATTCCAAGTACCGGCCCCCTGAATTCCCAGACCAGAGACCTCGCCCTTTGAATTTGCACTGCCTGTGTTTGAATCAAAGTTGTTCTTTAAGCCCTAGTTTCCTCACTGGCAATACTGTAGCTTTATCATACCCCATAGGGTTATTGTGAGGAGGTATGTAAGTGCTCAGTAAATAGTAGTGCTTAGTACTAACATAATTTCTTTTATTTTCCTAAAATGTATTTTTATCATGCTTTATATCTGAATTTATGTACTTAGGTTGTGTCTTAGGAACCATGGTCCTAGAGTATAGTCCATTTCAAAATTCTCACATTGACCCTCCCCATATAATCCACAACCTGGATAGGAAATAGATAGGTTTTTTGGCTGCTCATCTAATACTTACATGGTCTCCATGTAGCCATTTGTATTTTTCCACTTTCCACATTAGTTTAGGACAGTGACAGTTGTATTTTTTGTATGTCTGTCTACATGTGTCTGTCTCTGTTTAATAGTTATATTTACGGAGACAGGAGTTGTTCCATAAATGTCCAGGATCTACTCAGAATATATGGAACAACAGGAGTGGCTCCATAAACTGCACATTATGTAATTTAGACTTACAAATAACACCTGCTGCAGGTCTTGCCGAAATCCGATTAAGTAGGCAGTGGTATTGCTGTTGTAGTGGTAGCCCTGCCCTTAGCATGGGCTTAACGCAGATGCTGGGCCATTAGGGAGCACTTTGCAAGGAAACCTAAATATTCTGACATTTCTCTGAGTTTCTTATTCTTTCCTACAACAAAGCCATTAATTGCCTTTTTCTCCCAATATTGTTTCTGGGTTTCTGAGCCTGTGTTAGGGCCCTAAGTCGGTCTGTTTCAGGATCTACTTACTTGGCAGCCATTTCCTCACGATTAACATCATGTACATCATCTGACATACAATGTCAGAACCAATATCAAACTCTTTTATAAATCTTTTTCTTTGTTCTTGATTGGTATGAGGGAAATATGTAATGCATGTGGAAGAAAACAAAATCTGAACAGGTCTCTTATCATAGGAAATCCTTCTGATCGTGGGCATGATAATTTACAAATCTGAGTAGGTATTGTGCTCTTCACCAACCCAGCAAACCAATGAAGCAGATAGCTAATCCTCTTAAACATTACGTAATCTTTAAGTCAGTCACACTATATAATGTCCTCAGCTTTGGAGGTCTAGAAAGTTCTTTGGGTCTTATCATGGACATTATTTAATATTTTTCTCTTTCAAGGATCTACAGAAAGTTTATCCCTCCAGTTGGGAGAGGGTTGCTATACCTCCTTATTATTCATCTCAACTGTATCTCTCAGTAATACCTAAAGACCTTATAAGGCCAGTCAACTTTAATTTGTCATATGTTACATGGAATACTATAAATTATTCTGGATATATTCTGAATATATCCTGGACATAGCTGAAAATTATTTATGAATCTCTGGTGAAGTTCAGGTGAACCAGTTCTCTGGAATACTTTACATTTTATTTTATTTTTATAGGTTAATTGAATGATGTTGATGTCATTAGACATTCTCAGGCATCCACAGTGAGATGCTGCACATATAAAGACATTATTCTGTCCCACAGCTTGCAATCTAAAATTAGATATACACAGGCAAGCCAGATAAACATAGCACATTTTTTAAGACCAAAAAGAAATGATGGGAGAGAAAAATGAGTGTAGTGAATCAAAGAGTCAAAGAGAATTGACAAATATTCTATCTTCTGCCCTTCACTTATAGCCATAATTTCCTCTATCAGAAGCAATCAAACGGTTAAAAGTCAGTCATACTGTATAATGTCCTCAGCCTTGGAGGTCCAGAAAGTTCTTTCAGCCAGCAGTCATTGTTTGTCCCTGCTTGCCTGCCTCTGGGTACTGAAAGTCTACTACCTTCAAGCTCAGCCCTGGAAATGAGTGCCCAGCCAATATGTTAGGATATATTCCCTCTAGGAACCTATGGAGTTTGAAAGTGGTGCACTGCAGTAGGCCAAGTGATCTGGACTTGAACACAGCCCTAGGTGCCCATGCCATGTGCACTTCCGGGTGAGATCTCCCTATTAACCTCCATCCTATGTGCTCTGTCCACAAACCTGGCTGGCCTTCTCGCTGAGTTTAGGATACAAAAAAAAACCCAAAACAAAAAAGGCACCTCCAATGTGCCTGGCTTCATGTTCCCTGATAGGCTCTCTTTTGGAGTTTACAACTTATTTTGGAGTTTACAACTTATTTTGGAGTTTACAACTTATTTGGAGAGCTCATAAAAAGACTCTTTTTAATACAACGTGGTAAATGTAGTGGCAGACAGGTGGTCAGGCTAAAGCCCAAAGGAAGAGTACCCATCCCAATCTGGTGGTCAGGGAAGGGTGATGATGTGATGAGAGATAGTCTGAGAGCTGGGCAGAACCAGGAGAGTTGTAGCCAGAAGCCAAGAGAGTGTGTTTAAAAAAAGAGAGGGAGGAAAATAGGGTCAGATTCTGCAGATGTCGAGCAAAATGGACTTGAAGAGAGTCCACTGGATTTGTCAAATAGAGGAAGAATTTTTGGCAGGGCAGTTTGAGTAGAGGTGGAGTGGGAGACCTATCACAGTGGGTTGAAGAATTAAGGAGAGACAAGAAATGGAAATATGAAGTTTGGTTGTGAAAAAAGTGAATTAGAAAGGAAGAGGTCATTAAGGGAAAGTTTGAGTTTTGATCAGAAAAACAGGTTTCTAATCTAAGAGAAAGGGGCTGCACAGAAGTCCTGATTGACCAGCTTCCTTCTCACAGTATTAAGCCACAAAGAATTGATATATTTTTCCAGTGACTAGAATACTTCTGTCTACCATCTAGGGTATCCATTTCCTATGTCAGAGTGCCCTGGAGGCTCAACTGTTAATTGGACTTATCAATTAGGAAGTTGCTTGTTCAAAATGGCTTTATGACAAAGAGAAGTCTTTTGAGAGTTATTTAATCCAGGCTCTAGTGAAACCAGAGAGTGAGCCCTTTCTAATGACTGAGGTACTCAAACCCAACCTAGACAAATTCCACTCTTGTCAAACTCTTGTTCTCTGACAAAATTTTCTAGACTCCAAGCAGACCATTTTTCTGATCTTTGTTATTTACATTCATGCTTTAGTGAGGTCCACCAAACTGTACCCTCATCTTCCTCCACCAGAAATATAGGTAAGAGCCCCTGGATAATCTTAGAAATTATGTATGGCTTTGGATAGTTTTAATTATTTTTTTTAGATTTTATTTTATGATGTTATGTTAATCACCATACATTACATCATTAGTTTTTGATGTAGTGTTCCATGATTCATTGTTTGCGTATAACACCCAGTGCTCCATTCAATATATGCCCTTTTTAATACCCATCACCAGGCTAACCCCACCCCCACCCCCCTCCTCTCGAGAACCCTCAGTTTGTTTCTCAGAGTCCATGGTCTCTCATGGTTCGTCTCCCCCTCCAATTCTCCCCCCTTCATTTTTCCCTTCCTACTATCTCTTTTTTTTTTTTAACATATAATGTATTACTTGTTTCAGAGGTACAAGTCTGTGAGTCATCAGTCTTACACAATTCACAGCGCTCACCATAGCACATACCCTCCCCAATGTCTATCACCCAGCCACCCCATCCCTCCCACCCCCCACCACTCCAGCAACCCTCAGTTTGATTCCTGAGATTAAGAATTCCTCATGTCAGTGAGATCATATGATACATGTCTTTCTGTGACTGACTTATTTCGCTTAGCATAATACCCTCTAGTTCCATCCACGTAGTTGCAAATGGCAAGATTTCAGCTTTTTTTTTTTTTTTAAGATTTTATTTATTTATTTGACAGAGAGAGACATAGCGAGAGCAGAGCACAAGCAGGGGGGAGTGGGAGAGGGAGAAGCAGGCTTCCCGCGGAGCAGGAAGCCCGATGTGGGACTCGATCCCAGGACCCTGGGATCATGACCTGAGCCAAAGGCAGACGCTTAACGACTGAGCCACCAGGCACCCAAGATTTCGGCTTTTTTGATGGATAGTTTTAATTCTTGCTGTACTCTAATTTCCAAGTTATTGGAGTTGATCTCCCTTCACTCTCCTTTATTGAGTACACCTCTTCTTTTACCTGTTTTCTCATATTAGCTGTTTTAGTAACTTAATAAAAATATGAAATAGTTTTCTTTCAAAGTATAATAATGGAATTTCCACTCTCTTATTTTTTAAGAAAATATAGAATCTTAATAGAAAATCGTCACAGCCAGATAAAATGCTAGGATTGGATGTTGATTGTACTGATATTAATGCTGATATTTATGATTACCAGAGAGCTCATCATAAACCTCTTGAGGACAGGAATTTTTTTCTGTCATTTATCTTCCTTACTTACAGTACTCTCCACTTGGTAGGCATTCAGTAAATATATTGATGGATTGATTTTTAACCACAGAGTTCTAATAGAGTGGTGATTTATCATTTAGTAATAGATGTGTCTTCCTAACACACAATCCAAAGTTTTGCTCTTTTGCCTAATAAAGCTCATGAGGCAGTATGTTTTTCAAAAGTATTATATTTTTCCTACCAAGATGGGGGCAAAATAGCACTTATGTGGGATTCTGCTGGTTTAAATTTTAATTAAGTGACAATAGAGCACCCAATCCACACCTGGCAATGTATCTGGCATGCATTAAAGTTTACTGAATTAAAGAATGAACTGGGCAATCATTTAGCTTGAGACTGTTCCCTTAACAGTAAAATAAAATTATTACATGCTCCACCACCCACACAAGATTGCTGTAGGGAACAAATGATAGGATGTTTATGCAAGTGCTTTAAAAACTGTAAAGTACATTACTACTTTAAAGTGGGGATTTGTATGTTGACTTAATGTCATTCCGATAAACTGGTATTTTTTTAACGGCCATCAATTTACTAAATTTAGAATTTCTATTGAAGTCCACAACTAATGTATAAAATTGTTTTAAACATTTGTAATACTGCATTGAATCTATTCCTAATTTTGCCTGCTTGCAGTTCTGTGGTGCTATGTACGACTGTGAGACTCATACTTTAAAGGAAAAACATTAATTTTTCTTGAGTCCTGTTTTCCACCTCAAAGAAATCTCAAGTAGAAATAGCACGCATCAAAGATTCCAACCTAGCAGCTTAAGTTAACAGTGATCACGATACTTTAAAAAAGGAAGCGGACAAAGACCCCGAAACAGCTTTCCCAAATTAAAGCCACTTTGACTAACGACAGCGTCCGGTGGAGACCGAAGGGCGTGCAGGGCTCGGAAACGAGCGGACGAGAAGCCCACCTTCCCCTCCCCCTTCTATTGGCAGCACCGCGGGGCGGCTACCGGGGTGCAGCGCCAGGACGGTTGGGGGTCCCCGAGCGGGCGGCCAGGACCCGCGGCCAGTTGGGGTCAGCGAGCGCCGCGGCCGTTGGGGACTCCAGCTCCCAGCAGGCACCGCTTCTGCGGCCGACGCGCGTGGCGGCGCTGCCCGCTGGGAGTCGTAGTGCGGTCCGGGTAGGAGAAAAGGGAGCCAGCCCCGGTTCCTTTCACGCACGTTTCGGAAACTGGGCCTGGAGGGGACCACGCCGGCCCACCGGTGGCCTGGGTCCCTCCGGGACGGGGGCGAGTGGAGCAGGGCTGGCCGTGGCGGGAAGAGGCCCGGGCGGCCGTGCACGTGGGGGGTGGTTAGCGCCGAGGAACCCGGAAGCCCCGCGCACCGCCCACCACCGCGGTGACGGGTTAACGCTTCTCCGGGGTGGAGGTGGGGGCGGGGTGTGTGGAAGGAGAGGCCGTCCCACCCGACTCCTCTGAGATCCACCCGCGAGCCAGCCCTCCCCTCCCCCACGAGCCCTATGCAGCGCAGGCCCCGCCCCCGGCCGCGGCGCGTGCGCAGAAGCCCCGCCCCTCCGCCCCAGCCCCACCCCCACACCCGCAGCAGCCGCCGCCGCCACCTCTCCCTTCCTCTCTGCTCTTTCCTCCTCCTGTTTTCTCTTCCCTCCTCCCCCTCGCCTCCTTTTCTCCTCCTCCTCCGGCGCTGACGCTCGCGTAGGGCCCTGGCGTCAGACGCGCGGGGGCGGGGCGAGTGCGGCGGGGGGTATAAGTAGAGGGTGCAGGAGGCGGTGCTTCCCCTTCTCCCCGGCGGTTAGTGCTGAGAGTGCGGAGTGTGTGCTCCGGGCTCGGAACACACATTTATTATTAAAAAAATCCAAAAAAAATCTAAAAAAATCTTTTAAAAAACCCAAAAAAATTTACAAAAAATCCGCGTCTCCCCCGCCGGAGACTTTTATTTTTTTTTCTTCCTCTTTTATAAAATAACCCGGTGAAGCAGCCGAGACCGACCCGCCCGCCCGCCCGCGGCCCCGCAGCAGCTCCAAGAAGGAACCAAGAGACCGAGGCCTTCCCGCTGCCCGGACCCGACACCGCCACCCTCGCTTCCCAGCCGGCAGCCAACAGCCAGCAGCTAGCGGCAGCCGATCGACCCCGTTCTGCGGCCGTTGAGTAGTTTTCGATTCCGGTTGATTTTTGTCCCTCTGCGCTTGCCCCCGCTCCCCTCCCCCCGGCTCCGGCCCCCGGCCCCAGCACTCGCTCTCCTCCTCTCACGGAAAGGTCGCGGCCTGTGGCCCTGCGGGCAGCCGTGCCGAGATGAACCCCAGCGCCCCCAGCTACCCCATGGCCTCGCTCTACGTGGGGGACCTACACCCCGACGTGACCGAGGCGATGCTCTACGAGAAGTTCAGCCCGGCCGGGCCCATCCTCTCCATCCGGGTCTGCAGGGACATGATCACCCGCCGCTCCTTGGGCTACGCGTATGTGAACTTCCAGCAGCCGGCGGACGGTGAGAGCCGGGCCCGGCGGGCGGGCGGGCGGGCGGCCATGAGGCGCAGGCGGCGGCGGGCGGGCTAGGCCGGCGGGCCCCGGGGAGGGGGCGGGAGGGCATGTCACCACCTGAGGGCCGGCGGGGAGAGGCTCAGGCGCCGGGACCCCTGCTCCCCGTGCCCGCGGGGACCCGCGCTGCCGGCAGCCGCACGCCTGGCCACTTCCTCCTCTGCGACCATTTTCTCGGCCTCAGCCGCTCTCAAACTTTAGGGTGATGACGCGCCGGGAGGGTGGGTGAGATTGGGTTCTTACACCGCGCTCCCGCCAGTAGCCGCGGGATTCTGGGGCGTCGGGAGCCGAGCCCCTTTCTCTGGTAATAGGTGGAGGCGCTCGCACCACCCCGGGCTCTTGCCGGCGCCCCAGGACGCGGAGGAAGTGCGATTCGGTGCTCGAAAAATACCACGTGTTGAACCCTGTAACCTCACAGGCCCGAGGCCTGTTTCTGCTACTGGCCCAATCGCCTGGGGGAGCCACGGGGCCTTAGAATAAAGTTAATGTGGTGATGTGGTGGTCCTCAGGTTTCTGATTGCATTCTTAATAACTTGTCAGTAACCGATGGCTCTAGAAATGTAAATTACCAGTGAGACGCGCATTTGGGGTTTTCCCCGAGTTCAGGCGTTTCTCACTAATAGTAACAACAGGGTGGTGGGAGCAGAGGATGTGGAGGATGACCCTTTTGAAATACACTGTTTTCTCAGGCAGTGTAGATTATTTCAGTTTTTTTATCCAAATTAGATTCGTAATACTGGTAATTCAGAATATTTTTTCCCTTCTGAAATAGTTCTGTGCTTTTGAGAGGTTTTCCTTAAAAAAAAACGTATTCACCAATTTTGGCTGCAAACTTCGAGTATAGTGTGGACTGGACCATTATACTTAATGGCATTCAAGTAGTAAAGGTTTCTTTAATTTTTAAAGTGGTCGAGAAAATCCGTACATCATGGGGAATTGAACAAAATAACAGTAAGTTTGAAATTCATGGAGGAAAAAATGTGGCTAACCTTATCTTTTTATTTTGAAGTTAAACAGTTCACAAAAAACAAAATTTGGCAAACAGATATGTGGCGTGATGAGTTGCCAGGATTTTCTTTTATATTTGGATCAGTTGACTTCCAAAAGTCAGATTCACTCAATTTTATGGCCCAATTTTGCTTTTTTTCCCCCAAGCTGCTTGAATACATGTCAACTAACATAGAATATAAGGAATTTACTTTTAAATTTTTAATTAAGTTCACTCGAAGTTAATTCTAGTTCAGCAGAACTGAAGTTACTTAATGATAGCTTTTCAGTAGGTAAAGTTAATATCAAGATTTGGGGTAGGCATACTACTGTTGAGTGACACAGAGCCAGAAGTTGTAAAACTGCACTGCAGGTTTCCTGCCCTTTTGCTCTGTAAGCAGTGGCTCCAAATGTCACTCCATAACAATTTTTCCCAACTCTGGATGAGATTTACCACCGAATGAAAGCTAAAGATTAGGGAAGATAACTTTGGGACAGGTAATCATAATCTGAAGTTGACAGAAAACTTGAACAAATCCTAAAGACCATAAAATGTAACTTTTGGAAGTGGCTGTTATTCTTTCCAAGAAAGCTTAACAATTTTAAAACAAAACCCAATTTTTTAAATTTCTTGTGATTTGAAAAGTTGAACTTCAGGTTACCATGGTTACAGTACACTGTATGTATTCTCAGTCTATACCAGTAGACCAGTTCTGTAACTGCTCAAAAGAAGATAGCATTTTTTTCATATTAGATTTGTTTGGTTTCTATATGTACAAATTACCGTCTTGCCAAATACTTTTTTCAGTGGTTTTCTCTTTACCTATTTACTGTAACATTGATGGACTCGTAGAATAGCTCCTGAAAGTGACCAGTTTCCAATTTAACAGGAAGAGGTGACTCATTCAAAAGACGCTCAGGCAAAGTCAGCTAAAAAACTAGGGGAGCTGAGTAGGTGTGGTCAATTGATAATGAGCTGACAGCTGATTGTCACTATCTTCTAGAAACTGGAGCTTTCATTTATAAAAAGAAGTGGCCGGAAAATTTGTCCTCTCAATAACTTTACAGTTACATTGGCATGGAATTTTTGGAAATTGGTGTTTCAGGACTTCAAATGGACTATGCTTTTTCCCTCTTAGAACTAATGTCTTTTACTTAAGAATATATTTTTCCGTGGAAAGTCTCAAATTATTTAATAAGTGCTTCATGGTAGAGATGCACATAATTCAATCCTTCATAGACCCTGAAATCATAGGGTAGATTTTGAAATTTTCTAGCACTGTCCAGAAATAATTGATTAACTGATCAGTTCTTAAGTAAATCAATGACTGAAGATAAAATTGGTTTTATATGTCAAGAAAGCTTTAATGAGTGAATTGTGAATATTATATAGACCTGGTACTGCAAAATTTCTGTATTCATTATACAGCTAAGTACGCCCAACCTCACATTAAATTTTTGAGGGCCTGATTAAAATCTTGATCCGAATGGATATAACCTTTCTTTTTTTTTTACATGGTAATAGGAAGTTGTGCCATGAGTCACTGAAATCACCCAGCTCCCAAAATCCAGGGACTTTTATCTATTTATTTTTAAATGGACTAATTTTTGTAGAATATTGGCTGTGGTAAGCAATGAAAAGATTGATTTTGACAAGTAATAAGGGAAGAAGTTAAAATGCTTAAAATCTAACAGCTCTTAAGTCTGGATAATTTACAATTACTTAATATCTTTTATATTGCTCATTAAGCAAATTGTATGTGAAGGGGTATCTTGATTTTATGTTGACTAGGAACCAAAAGGAGATTTTAAATTTATGATAGTTAAAGGAAAAAATGTTTCAGAAATACATTGGTGATATGTCATCTGTTAACATGGGAAATTTGAGGTTTCTGGTAATTGTCTTTTTTAGCATTATACAATTTAAATCTAGACTAGTGTGAGGTAAGGTCCAGCAATCTTGAAATTTAAAGAGGTAGAGGGACTGTGTGCCCAACCACTTTCCCCATAATAATTTATATAATTTTTAGTGGCCTATAAATGTTTTGAAGTAATACTCTGAACATGTCTTTCTTGCAGCGGAGCGTGCTTTGGACACCATGAATTTTGATGTTATAAAGGGCAAGCCAGTACGCATCATGTGGTCTCAGCGTGATCCATCACTTCGCAAAAGTGGAGTGGGCAACATATTCATTAAAAATTTGGACAAATCCATTGATAATAAAGCACTGTATGATACATTTTCTGCTTTTGGTAACATCCTTTCATGTAAGGTAAGCAAAAATGTGACAGGTAAACATTTACAGTGTTTTACCTTCTTGTAGTTTATTCCTTAAAAGAGCAACTATGCTGTCTGTTAATGGTAGTTTTATTTCCCAAATACCCAGGCTAGGAGGCTGACAAGTTCTCTCTGAACACTGGAAAAAATGCTAAATAGCAAGTAATGAAAAATTGGTATCCATTTTTCCCTAGGTGGTTTGTGATGAAAATGGTTCCAAAGGTTATGGATTTGTACATTTTGAGACACAGGAAGCAGCTGAAAGAGCTATTGAAAAAATGAACGGGATGCTTCTAAATGATCGCAAAGTGTAAGTATAAATAGTTAATCATATTTCAAATCTGTTTTTAATAGTCCAAATCAATTCATTTTACAAGTTAATATATTTGTGCTCTTAAAGAGATTCAGCTGGAGTGAAAATAATAAACCACATTTTGGTAGATTTTATCATTGTGTTTTCTCCTTGTAACATACGAATAACTGAATTAATACAATTGGTCAACATTCAAGTGAAAAAGAAAAAGAAGATAAGTATACTGAGATACAAAGCTTTTTCAAAATAAGTGCATAGTTGAAAAACTAGGAATCTAGACAGAAACTTTTAATCATAATTCCTGACGTAGTCATTGACCCATTTTACATTTGAGGAAACTGAGGCTAAATGTATTTACATGATGGTTCAACAGATAAGCTGGGATATAAACCCAGTGGTCTGAATTCAGAATCTAAGTTGGCTCTTTACTTCGCCATACTACTACAATTTATTTATTTATTTTTTTTAAGATTTTATTTATTTTTTTGTCAGAGAGCACAAGCAGGGGGAACGGCAGGCAGAGCAGGTAGAGAGAGAAGCAGGCTCTCTGCCAAGCAAGGAGCCCAATGTGGGACTTGATCCCAGGACTGGATCATGACCTGAGCCGAAGGCAGACGCTTAACCGACTGAGCCACCCAGGCATCCCACTACTACAATTTATTGATGGACTTGTTGTTTGTTTTACCTTTTCACCTTCCTTCACCCATTTAAAAGTAAAGTAGAATTAAGCCAGAAATCTTCATCATTAATCTATCCTGAGATAAACTTTTTTTTAAAAATTGCAAACTTTTTATATAATGGCACTGATAAAACCTATGAGACTATTTCTGCTGCAGGTTATAAAATTAAGATTTTATGAGCTCAAAGAAATCTCAAATTTTTTATCGTTAGTGCCAGTGGATTTTGTTTAATTATCTAGACAAATTCAGCTGTAAGGTCATCTTATAAAATATCTGAGTTGGGATTGGTTGTTCTTACAACTCCACTGCATCACTCTTAAGGTGTGGTTCTTATAAATCACTTCATTAAGTGCTGTGGTCAATCTGTACATGAAAGAATCATTACGCACATGGTGTTACCTATTTGAATTTTGTGTCGCTGCATGATTAAGGAAAGACTTTGTAATGTGTAAAGAACTCAAATAAGTGTAAGAAACCAGCAGTTCCTCAATGTGAACAATGTTTACAAATGCTAATTGTTAGAAGTAGTACATCCTTTTTTTTTTTTTAAATAGTACATCTTTGAGAGAAATATTTAGCATCGTTAGTATTAGAAGATGAAAATATCTTACAGTTTGTCTATCAATGTGTTTGGGGGCGGGGAAGAATGCCCAGCATTGGTGGGGGTCTAGATTATTAAATAAAGACTTAACTTATTGCTGTTTTGAGTATAAAATAGTGTAACCCTTTTGGAAAACAGTTTGATTGTATATATAAACTTAAGGTCATTTCTATGCCTTTTGAACTATCATGATTTCTGCAACTCTATCGTAAGAACATATAACAGAAAGTCTCATTAAGTTCCAGCATTATTAACAAAAGCATAAAGTTGTGATATCCACAATGGAATAGTATGTTCTTATTGAGAACGTTTGTAAAGCTAATAGCATGGAGAAGCACCACAGTATGGGTGGGGTGGGGAAGGTTAAGGAATAAAATCATGGGTATCTGCATTAAAACAAAAAGACTTAGGAAAAGTCAGTCATGATTTGGGTGGTATCATGGAAGATGGTTTTTTACTTTATTGTCTATTACAATAGTCTTTAATGACATGTACTACTTTTATATTAGGGGAAAACTAAATTTTTAAAACATTTAGTTGATAATGCTGCAAAGAAAATTTGCCAAGCTGTTATGTGTTAGAGTACAGAATTCAGAAGTTTAAATTTCCATTTTAGGAGATCACAAACGATGTGCAAGGGCCACTTTGAAATAGCAACGATGAAAGCTTTTATGTCTTTTCCTTGGCATGGTTCGTGTGTTTCTCCCACTCATTTATATTGATAGGCATGATCTCTTTAACCCTGGGTTAGCTAGAAGGAAGGGAGGGAAGTGTTTATGAAGAAAAATGCTTCCTTTTTTCTTGTAGTTTAGAGGTTTGTTCTTATTTTATGCTTCCATTTTTTCACTTCAGGCACTTGTTTTTACTGTGCTCTTTATTCGAGATTCTGAAATTATCAGTAACAGTTACAAAATCAACCATCAGGCTTAATTAATCTGAACTTAATAAAATAGAACCTAATTTTATAGTCCTTACATATTTTATTAGATTTGTTGGACGATTTAAGTCTCGTAAAGAACGAGAAGCAGAACTCGGAGCTAGGGCAAAAGAGTTCACCAATGTTTACATCAAGAATTTTGGAGAAGATATGGATGATGAGCGCCTTAAGGATCTCTTTGGCAAGTTTGGTAATGTGTCTGAATTAAATTTTTACACTCAAAGTTCTGAGTAATTGCTCAACATTAGTTTTGGCTAATACTTTATACTAAAGTGAATGAAATGAAACTTAATACGGTATTTAAAAATAATTGTCATTATCTGGATTAAACTACTGATAGTCCATTATACTACAAAGTAGTATATAAATGTTAATAGTGTTGTATTAGCACAGTAAGGTGTGACTGCCTAATTGGAACAGATTTTAAAAGGTTATGCTACAGTAAAAAATTGTGCTGGATTTATGCACTTACAGATCCCATCCCATCAGAGGCATGCACATGACACAGCCAACTTGGGTTGGAATGCAGTCTTTAGTTATGGGACAGGAAAGCTGGCCAGCTTTAGGGTATTTGGCCAGTCTTAAAAGCCTCATGTTTGAGCAATTTGAAACAATGACATTCAAAGACAAAGCCAGAGATCCTGATTCCCGTGATATCTCCTTGGGATGGCCTTCTGAATCCATGGGATCTTAATTTGTTCCTTGCATTTCAAATTAACTTAATTAAATTTTAAATCAGTGAAGTGTAACCAGCCTCACTTTAGATAGCTGTAACTGATCAGAAGATGAACTTTAAATTGAACGCTTTTGCAGGTGATTTGCTTTTCCCTTATCATTTGTTGAACTTACTAAGTAGGTGGCTTTTTTTTTTTTTTGAGCACCTCAAATGATACAGAATTAGGAAATCTAATACCTTATTGCCGATCTAGCATGCCACATTGAACCCTCCACTCCTTTGAGCAAAAAACTTGCCCTTTCACACAAGATAAATTGTGGCTTGCATCTTACTCCAAATTCTCTTTAGTGACTGGTTTTGTATATTTCATCTGTCTTTTTTAATTAGAAGCTGTTTCTAAAGTTGAATATTGTTAATCAGTGATCCCAAATGAGTAATGCTATGTGAGGTGACCACCAATATGTAAATTTGTCAAATATTTTTTTGGCTATTTCTCATAGAGATTGGAAGTACAGCTTTAGGACTAGAGGTACATTCAAAAGAAACAGTCTACCTGTGCCCATATATCTTCCATATTCTCTGTAATCAAATACGCTTTTTAACCTTTTCTGGCCCCACCTACCTTAGATAATACCCACCTCAGTTAAGTGTCTTTTTCACTTGGGAGGATTGGGGCATGTGTCTTCAAATATGTGCTACTTTCTCCAAGTAATACTGTGTTTTGCCAAGGGTCAAACCCTGTATTCCCTCCACTCTCAATTGAAAGTCAAATGGGCCAAGGGTTAAGAAAATCTTATTTCTTAATTCTGATGTCAAAAAATTAAATTGTTGGCTAAAAAAAAGCAAATCTGTTTTGCACTAAGAATAAAATTTCATCCTTCACAATTGTCTAAAACATGTACCTCCTTAAATGGAGGGAGAATTGTCTAAAACATGTACCTCCTTAAATGGAGGGAGAAGTGTTTCAGGGAATAGAGTACTTAGCTTCTTAGTAGAAATACAAGGTCTTTGAAGAGACTATTTTTTAATTTTTATTTTTTTCATGGCTTTGTTTTTGTGTGTCAATTTAAAATGTATAAACTAAATGTTGTGTGGAATACCTTTGAATCATTTAAAAAAATTTTTTTAGGACCTGCCTTAAGTGTGAAAGTAATGACTGATGAAAGTGGAAAATCCAAAGGTTTTGGATTTGTAAGCTTCGAAAGGCATGAAGATGCACAGAAAGTAAGACTCAAATATACTAACTAAAGATAGTATGAATTTCCTGTATTTTATAAGGGAGATGATAGGTTTCCTTGCTCTCATACTGAAATGTACATGCATTACATTGGCTGTCTTACATGTGTTCTTTTGAACTACTTGCATTTTATGTATTAGTTTTGGGGGTATAAATTGGGAATTTATATTCCCAAAACATTGAAGCCAAGTTTTTATGAAGGGTCCATGTTTAGCATTCATAACCTAACACAATTTCTTGATTGTTAAAGAAATGAATTTCTCTATTGCAAGTTAGTAATTAAAATTTCTGTGATTTCTATAAGGCTGTGGATGAGATGAATGGAAAGGAGCTCAATGGAAAACAAATTTACGTTGGTCGAGCTCAGAAAAAAGTGGAACGGCAGACGGAACTTAAGCGCAAATTTGAACAGATGAAGCAAGATAGGATCACCAGATACCAGGTTCATTTTTAATTGACAAGCAAAATAAGACAGGGATGAGGAAACCTATTTTATGTTCATTTCAGTTACTGCCAGGTAACTGGAGGGTTTGTGAGGGGAAAGGAGAAGAAACATGGGATAAAAATACTAGGAAGTGTGCTTAAGTACCACTGTGGTTTTCTTTTTCTTTTTCTACAGTTTCTTTTTCTTTTTTTTAGGGTGTTAACCTTTATGTGAAAAATCTTGATGATGGTATTGATGATGAACGTCTCCGGAAAGAGTTTTCTCCTTTTGGTACAATCACTAGTGCAAAGGTAAAGCGTATGGTATTTTAAGATTTGGGGAATATTCATGCCCATTGATAATGCATATGTAAATTTCACATTAATATGCCAGAGTATTTTTCTTATTTTGTAAAATGAATAGTCACATAGGTTTGTTTTTTTTCTTCCAAAAAAGTCAGTCTTTTTTTTTTTTTTTTTCCTTCCTTTTCTGGAAATCAAATTTTTGCCTCATTGTTCAACAGACATTCAAATTTGAAGTAGATGTTGTAGCCTTGATGGTTTATTTTTTGCAGGGGATGAGTTCTGAATTCTTCCTGAGGAAGGCTGCATTCATTGACCATAGTTAGTGATTGATCCTCACATAATATGCATTGTTCTACTCTTTTCAACTATTTTCCTGGTTAAAAGTGGCAGTTTATTAGGGAACTATAATTGTTATTGGGCAAATTTATATTCACTTACACAATTCATTCTGGGGAGTCAAACTTTAAGTTCCCTAGCAGTAAAGATAGATTTTCTTTCACTTGAAATCAAAAATGAAGAATTACAGCAGTACGATTCTATTCTGAATTCTGGGATTTTGATTTAAGAACCTCTGTTCCAGGTGTTTTTTTCTGATGTCCATGGTCCAAGAATTCCTCTGTATGTAAAGCTTTGTGCATATGTATTTTGGGGTATGGGAGGAGTGTCTAAAACTTTAGTCAGATTCTCAAGAGTACAGGAAAAATTAAAATTCAGTGCTCCGGAATGACCTCATGGCTGATCTTCCTACTCATCTTTTCCTGGCAACTTGATTAAGGAAGCTTCTGTGATAGGAAATGTTAGGGGCATGCTAGATGAATACAAATAAAAATGAAGAGTTGGGGTTACCTTGTGTTTTACCCTATGCTTTTGAGTACTTGGAGTATTGCTAGAATTTACTCCTGGGTGTCTTTACCCTTAGTGTGTTCCCTGAAAGTTGTTGAAGTTGAATATTGTGCATCAGTTTTTAAAGTCCTTTGTGGATCATAATATCACTCCTTGGTGGCAAGGATGTGAAAATTTGGCAAGAGTTTATTCTGGAGGAAGAGGTCCTGTGTTAGTAATGCTTGCTGAGAAAAAATATCAAAGCAGAAAGGTAAAAAGTGAAAGGTGATTTCCCATATCTCCTATTTGGGTGTCCTTCCCAGATAATCTTTCATGTTTGTCCAAATGCTTTTTGTAGATGTATAAACAATTTTGAGAAGACCAGGATCGTACTATACAGATTCTGTGACTTGCAGTTTTACTTAACAGTAGGTCTAGATACATATATTCATTTCAGGCTTTTTTTTTTTTTTTTCCCCCTAAGGGCTGAGTATTCATTGTATAGATATACCGTAATTTATTTTACTGTAACCTATATTGATAAACATATGGGTTGCTTTGTGTGTTTCCACTGTTAGACCCACCATTCTAATAAACATATCTTTGCAAAAATGCCAGTTTTTCTGAAGTTCTAGAATTAAAATAGCTGGTTAGTGAGTATATTTAAAAATGATACAACCAAATTGTCCCAAAAGGCTGGACAAATTCTTGCTAGTCTTGTCAATTTAGTAGAAAGTGGTATACATCTTTTCCAGTGGTGACCTGCCTTTCATATGTTGACTAGTTCTGCCTGTTTGTATATTTTTATATTAGATTGGTTGTCTTTTTATTGATTGGAGAGATTTTATGTCAGCCTTTTTTTTCAATTGCAAATATTCTCTCCCAGTCTTTAACTTAGGGCTTCGGGAGTTTTGTGTCATCTTTTCCCATATTTTTGCATTTTATGTTCAGATTCAGAATCTGTTTGGCAATTTGATTTTTCAGTGTGATATGAATGAGAGATGTGACTTAATTCTCGGTTGTCTCAATGTACTGTGTACTGTATAATGTAAAGTCCATTTTTTCTGTGTTATTTTAAAATGTTAACTTTAACACACTAAATTCCCATAACTGCATGGGTGGGTATGTTTTAGGGTCTAGTTTTAGGTACAACTGACATATTCAGGTGTATAACATAATGAGGTTTGTGTTGTATATGTTGTGAAATGATCATAATCCATCACTATACATAGTTAACAAAATTGCATTCCCAGGATTTAATTTATAGCTGGGAGTTTGTACTTTTTAATTGATTTCCCCTGCTCACCTCCCTCTGCCTCCAGCAACCATGAGCTCAGTTTTCTTTTTGGGTTTTGGTTGGTTTTTGGTGTTTTGTTTTGATTCCACTTATAAGTGAGGTCATTGGACTCTTTCCTGTTTGTCCTGTGCTACCATATACCGTTGAATGTAGTTGTAGAACATGCTTATGTATGTTGCAGGGCTAGTGAGGAGTTCTTTGCATCTCGTCATTGCTCCTTTAGAAGATCTTTTCAGTATTTGAAAGCTTCCTCCTGGCCAATATTTATGGCCCTTTGGTCTTGAATGTGAAATTTTTATTTTGAAATGTGGATGTTCTAAGATTCAGCTGCTCCCCCTTCACCACTAAAGAATAGTAAAGCACCTTGTCAACTTGAATTGCTAAAATTTTAGTAGGGGCCTTGGTTGTACCATTCAGATTACTTAAACCTTAATATTCTGTTGACAATCTAAAATCTTAGCACATTTGCTGTCTTATGTCTACCTCTTTACTTTCTCTTGCTTGGCTGAGATGCGTGTGTATAGCTTGCCCTTAATATTTAGGTATTAAGGAAAAATTGTGGAAAAAAAAGAAAGCATTAACAGTGTTTACTTATTTGAGTCAGTAGCTGTAATTGTAATAGTAATGCTCTCAGAGCCTCATTCTGTCATTGAATTAACTTTTTTTTTTGTCTTTTAATAGGTTATGATGGAGGGTGGTCGCAGCAAAGGGTTTGGTTTTGTATGTTTCTCCTCCCCAGAAGAAGCCACAAAAGCAGTTACAGAAATGAATGGTAGAATTGTGGCCACCAAGCCATTGTATGTAGCTTTAGCTCAGCGCAAAGAAGAGCGCCAGGCTCACCTCACTAACCAGTATATGCAGAGAATGGCAAGTGTAAGAGCTGTGCCCAATCCTGTAATCAACCCCTACCAGCCAGCACCTCCTTCAGGTTACTTCATGGCAGCTATCCCACAGGTACGTTTCAGAAGAGAATAAAAACCTTATACAGGTTTTCAGTTTTGGTCATTTTTAGTGTCTGTGCCCTCCATAAAGGCCTAAGATTGGAACATGTGAATTGTGATTAGACTTGAAAAAATGCTTTGAGTGTAAGGACTTGCTGAATGTTCTCAGAGTATATAGCTAGCTGCAATATTGCTTTTTTTCATTACATGATGCGTCTGTTTGCTTTCTACAGACTCAGAACCGTGCTGCATACTATCCTCCTAGCCAAATTGCTCAACTAAGACCAAGTCCTCGCTGGACTGCTCAGGGTGCCAGACCTCATCGTAAGCCTTTTGTTTTTAATTAAGGTTGTGAATTATTTGGACTAAAAATATGTGAGATAGATTAGCTGTTATATTTCAACAGTATATTAACTGTTGCTTTTTGTAATTTAGGCTTATAGGTGTTCATTTTGGGGATCCTAGTATTTTTTCTTCTTTTTTTATTATGTTAATCACCATACATTACATCATTAGTTTTTGATGTAGTTTTCCATGATTCATTGTTTGCATATAATACCCAGTGCTCCATGCAGTACGTGCCCTCTTTAATACCCGTCACCAGGCTAACCCATCCTCCCACCCCCCTCCCCTCTAGAACCCTCAGTTTGTTTCTCAGAGTCCATAGTCTCTCATGCTTTGTCTCCCCCTCTGATTCCCCCCCTTCATTTTTCCCTTCCTGCTATCTTTTTTTTAACATATAATGTATTACTTGTTTCAGAGGTACAGGTCTGTGATTCAACAGTCTTACACAATTCACAGCACTCACCATAGCGCACACCCTCCCCAGCGTCTATCAATCACCCAGCCACCCTATTCCTCCCACCAGGATCCTCGTATTTTTTAAGAAGAATCCTGAAATGCCTCACCCTTCCTATCTTATTGAGACAGTAATTTCCATGCTGGTTTGATTTTCTTTTATAAGTTTGGGAATGGATCCAACTCTTAATTTCATATTTGGTTAGGCAGTAGTTTTAAAAAATCTTGTTCCATGTGTGAGGATCAGAGTCCTGGCATGTTTAGCCTTGCCTTGTGGCCCAGTGCTCTGTTGCAGCAGCACTTGGAACCAGGTTTGTGTGTCATGTTCAGATAATAAGAAGTCCTTGTTCTTCTGAATGTATGTTTTTATGTATTCATTCTCTGGTCTGGGAAGTCTGGGGAAATGGCAGGTGAGAGACTTAGCTTTAAAACACGATATTTGCATTTAGTCACTCTTCGTTCCTTTGTTCAAATCTCAGCTCTAACAAAGCATTGAACACTTCCAGTGCGTTTTTTCCCAGTTAATGTGTGTTCTCATATCTTTAAATGTAGCATTCCAAAATATGCCCGGTGCTATCCGCCCAGCCGCTCCTAGACCACCATTTAGTACCATGAGACCAGCTTCTTCACAGGTTCCACGAGTCATGTCGACACAGCGTGTTGGTAAGCCTTAACACTTTCTGTAAAAATTGATTTCCAGTTTGAAAAAGCGAGGTAAAAGTACAAAACGCCATGTTTATTTTTTAGCTAACACATCAACACAGACGATGGGGCCACGTCCTGCGGCGGCCGCTGCCGCGGCAGCACCTGCTGTCCGCACCGTTCCACAGTATAAGTACGCTGCGGGAGTTCGCAATCCTCAACAGCATCTTAATGCACAGCCACAAGTCACCATGCAGCAGGTAGGCCTTTAATTTCTGTATAAAGATGGCAGTCCTTGGTTGCAGTCAAAGAAACTGAAAACAATTATGAGAGCTGAAGCTATCTAGAACGTTTTGCTAATTGATGTCCCATTAATTGACTGTATGTAAAAATGTCTTCTATTGTGGGAATTAGACAGGCATTCAGCATTCCTTACCCTGAATTATTTGTGTGCTTTGAGAGCTTTGTTAAGCATAGTTGTAAGGAAGAAAGGGTGAAATACAGTTTGTGAGGTTTAGCTCACCCTCTTTTTTTTTGACCCCGAGACCCAAACTGTCATGAACATAATAGAAATAGAGCTCAAAAGAATACTCCGGGTAGAAAAGACTACCTTGGTCTGTACTTCTGAGGGACTCAGCTTCTCCTATTCATGTTTAGAGTGCAGTCTTCATCATTTAGTGATTTTTTTTCTAGTGAGTATGTGCCATTACTTCTGGACTTAAAAGAATTTTTTAAAGCAATTTGAGGTGGGTAGAGGGAGAGAGCAAATCCCAAACAGACTCCCTCCTGAGCACGGAACCTGACACAGGGCTCGATCTCACCCCCCTGAGATCATGTCCTGAGCTGAAATCAAGAGTTGGACGCCTGACTGAGCCACCCAGACACCCCTACTTCTGTACTTTAAACTTAGGAAAATTCCTGGTTTTTTCTAGCCTGCTGTTCATGTACAAGGTCAGGAGCCTTTGACTGCTTCCATGTTGGCATCTGCCCCTCCTCAAGAGCAAAAGCAAATGTTGGGTAAGTGCCTTTGTCCCACCTAGTCAGTTACAGAGAGACTAGAAAATGGGGAAGATACTTAGCTATCATTTTTAGGTACAAAAGTAGGCCTAAGGTTACAGGATTGGTCTGAATTGGCATGTCTGCTAAACTTCTTAGTAGTGTTCCAGGCTTTTAATTAAATACTTGGCTTTTGATGATTAGGATAATAGGGCATTATTTGCCATGGATCCCACTACATTTTTGGAGGAGGGAATTTGAAGTAAATGAAAAAGAAACGTCAAGCACAGAATTAACAACTTCATTGCCTTGTGGTAGATCTTAATTGGTTTTTAACTATCAAAATGGTGGGTTTGGGGTTAGCATCTATTTGCTATATACAAAAGTCAGGTTCTTTACCCTAGTTCTAATAATGGTGGATGCCTTTACACTTCTTCTGACTGGGGAATTTTGTATGTTTTTGTTCCTAGGTGAACGGCTCTTTCCTCTAATTCAAGCCATGCACCCTACTCTTGCTGGTAAAATCACTGGCATGTTGTTGGAGATTGATAATTCAGAACTTCTTCATATGCTTGAGTCTCCAGAGTCTCTCCGTTCTAAAGTAATTTAAATTTGTCATTTATCTAACAGCCTCTTATACTATGTATTCCAGGGCTTTTTGTAGAAACTTGAACATTACTAAGTGCTTTATATAAACCATGGACAGTTCTGAGTTTTATAAATTTTAATCACCACCACCACCTATGGTGCTGTTATCCCCATTTTGTAATCTAGATGGGGAAACAAGTAATCGGGGGTTGAAAATGTACCCTGTGTTCACACAGCTAGGCAAAGGCAGAGCTTGGTTTCACTTCCAGCTTCTGTGCTGCTGTTTGTGAGGAGAGAGATGTTTGCCATTGTTTCTCAACTTTGGGGCGAGTTTTGGTGAGAGAGGAAGAAGTGCAAGAGGGTTCATAATTCTAGAATAGTGGTGGAGTAGAACCCCAAAGGATATGGATACAGTTGAAATGGTTTTTTGTTTTGTTTTTTTTTAAAGATTTTATTTATTTATTTATCAGAGAGAGAGAGAGAGCACAAGCAGGGGGGAGCGGCAGGCAGAGGGAGAAGCAGGCTCCCTCCTGAGCAGGGAGCCCGATGCGGGACTTGATCCCAGGACCCTGAGATCATGACCTGAGCCGAAGGCAGAGGCTTAACCAACTGAGCCACCCGGGCGTCCCTTTTGTTTTGTTTTGAAAGCAGTTCTTTCCACTTGCATATGAGGAAAGGAGTTTAGTTTGCCTTTGTTGGACATTTATATGTTGTTGTGAATTTGAAATTCTTTTAGTTACTCCTTTTCAGAGCCAGTTTGTTGTTTTTTTAGGTTGATGAAGCTGTAGCTGTACTACAAGCCCACCAAGCTAAAGAGGCTGCCCAGAAAGCAGTTAACAGTGCCACTGGTGTTCCAACTGTTTAAAGTGAGTGTTCCTCCCTGGGTTTATTGGTTTAAGCTTGTTTTTATCAGTTTGAGCATATTTTACAAAAATTCATTTTACCATTAATACAAATGTATTGCTAACTTTTCAAAAAGAAGTAGAAATAGAAACTAAAAGAAATTTTACCTGTTAGCCTGGTTTTGACTTGAATTTTGAAATCCAAGCACCTTCAAACGTTTTGTATTATAATTTGTATTAAATGGGCTTGGCTTTTTTGTGTACTTATTCTCCCAGGACTTTCATAGCTTATACCTTTCCTTGGGTTGCAATACTGAGAGTTGCCCAGGGCCTGCACTCTTATCCTTCATTACTTCCAAGAAATGGGGTAATGGAGCTGTGTAGCCCAGACCAGAGATTGGGCAAAGCTTTTCTGTAAAGGACCAGATAGGAAATACTTAAGGATTTGTGGGCCATGTTGTCTGTGTTGTAATTATTACAGTTTTAGTGTGAAAGAACTCCTAGACATTACATAAATGAATAGTTGTGTCCGGGTGCCAATAAAACTTTACAAGAAACAGGCTGCAGACTGAATTTGGCCATGGGCTTTAAATTTGCTACTGACAAGTGCCAGTATTGGTCATCTTGTTTTGTTTTTGGTACTTGGCCATTTGCGTGCTATACACTTTTTAAATTTGCAGTGTTATGTTTGATACGTTTATACATTGTAGTCTGATTGCCAGTGTAGTAATAACTAGCTGCCCTGTCACTTTATGTAATGATTATTTTTAGCAGTTAGAATCATTAAATCCTAGCCTCTTGGCAAGTTTGATTACATTTTTTTTCTCCCTGCATTCACAGATTGATCAGGGACCACGAAAAGAAACTCGTGCTTCACCGAAGAAAAATATCTAAACATCGAAAAACTTAAACATTATGGAAAAAAAACATTGCAAAATATAAAATAAATAAAAAAAGGAAAGGAAACTTTGAACCTTATGTACCGAGCAAATGCCAGGTCTAGCAAATGTAATGCTAGTCCTAGATTACTTATTGATTTAAAAACAACAAAAAAAAAACAAAAAAATAGTAAAATATAAAAACAAATTAATGTTTTATAGACCCTGGGAAAAAGAATTTTCAGCAAAGTACAAAAATTTAAAGCATTCCTTTCTTTAATTTTGTAATTCTTTACTGTGGAATAGCTCAGAATGTCACTTCTGTTTTAAATAACAGAATTGATAACTGAGCAAGGAAACGTAATTTGGATTATAAAATTCTTGCTTTAATAAAAATTCCTTAAACAGTGCCCAGTGATGTTACGCTATTTCATTTCTCTTTGTAATTGGTTTTGCACAAATAGGTGATAAGCTGGAATTGGCAGAAGAACCTCTTCCATGAAAAAGGTGCAGTTAAGTTCAAGGGTATCATAGTTGTTTTATGGAAAAGGGGCACAAGAATTTCTCCAATTTGTCGTATGAATTTAGATTTCCATGTGAATTCTTGAACCAGGGTATATCTGTATTTAACATTTTTTGAGATGATGCCAGTGTAAGGTTTCTAAGCTGGAAGTTAATTAGCTTAACCCCTCATCATATGGTGTGAAACAGTAACAGCACTGGCTCCTAAAGTTAGGATTAGTTTTAAGCCTTATTTTTGAAAAGACCTTTAATTTGATAGGAAATGAAGTCACAATCATCAACTAATACCTTGTCCCCTAAAGTACTTGTGAAAATTCAGTTTTTGGGGTTCTACCTCTAGAAGATGGATTTAGAAAAAAAATACCCTTGGCAGTTAAGAATACACTTTTGGAGAATGGTCTAGTTTTAATTTCTATTCCATTCTCCACATATACTACTAACAAAGTTAAGCTTTCTGAGTTGCACATCTGATATATCTAAGACCATGCTAAAATTATTTCAACACCAGCTCTTGAGCAAATAATCCAGATAAAACCATGACTATGACAGTGTCATCCTTCTCTGCATGATGAAGCTTTCAATGCTTTTCACCTCAGCTGCTTCTCTTGAAACTCAAGATGTACATGTTAACCCCCACATACCCCTATGGCTTAAATACTACACCCAGTAGGCATTCTAATTCTTTTTATTTTGTCTGACCATAGACTCACCCTCTTAAGAGGCTGACAGAATACTTACTTAGATGAAAACAATTTCTCTTAGTCACAATGAAAGCTTTTTTCGATGCTTTAAGGCAGAAAAGTATATACCATTTTTTCAAATTTGAATACAGAATGGTTCAAGCTTTGAGACTTTAAAGGAAGAGACTTTAGTTTGAGACACCTTAGAAGCTGTATCCATAAAATTCCACACTTACATTCCAAAATTTAAAGTAGCAGATAGGATTTGCATAGACGGTAGTGGCTTGCTTTGTACACTGCATAGTTGGGACTTCTTGTGTGAGAAGATCTGTCGTCCCCATCTGTTCTTGTAGCAAACTTTCCATGACTGTTGAGAGGAACCAACAAAAGTGTGAAGTAGACCTTTGTGATCTGCTTGTAGGAATTAGGAAAAAAAATAATGTACAGTTGGTCACTTGATCATATATTTGCAAATTCATCTACTCAGCAAAAGTTACCTATAGCCCAGAAATCTGCATGCCTTTACAGTCATTTGCCAACATGGCACTGAAAATTTGAGTTGAAACACGTTCCCAGCTGAAGTCGAATAAGCCTGCTAACCTTTTTTCAGTTTTCATACCATAAACAAGTCTCCTTTTTGAGGTCTATCTACTGCCATGTTCTTGATATTTTTGTGTTTGTTGGTGATTGTGCTGTTTAAATTGCTCCTAAGCATAGTGCTTAGGTGCTGTCTGGTGTCCCTAAGTTCAGGAAGGTAGATAAGCTTCATTCAGGCATAAGTTACAGAGCTGTTGGCTAGGAGTTCAAGGTTAACTATATATTAAATAAGGTGTCTTTAAACAGGAACACACAAAAGCAAGGATATTATGAAAATGTGGCTGCTTACAGGTACCTAATGCCCCTAAGAGCAATGATTCAATATTTGCCAATACATTGTTAGCGAGATTTCATAGAACATAATAACCACAATTAATGAAGGCTAGTTGTATCACAAAGATATAGGTCATAATCTACAATAGTTTATTTTAAAGCACCTAATTTCATGTGGGATTTGAAGTGAAACTGAGTAAGACCACTGATGTGCTACTGTACATTTTTCTAAAGCCTATTGTGGCTGCTTTGGAACTTTTCAGACGAATTGATAGGATGTGTTTTTCTGTAGACACTGGATGTATAATCTAGGCTAATTGAAAACTTTTTAGCCTAGAATCTTCATTTCAACACGCCCCCGAAGACTTGCATGGTAACGTATCTTGTTTCATAGTATCCCATCTTTGACTATACTTCTTACCTTCCCATCAAACTAACGGATCCCAAGTGAGTGACATTGTGGAGAGTACTTTGAAATTTTCTTAATCTTTTGATGTAAAACCGTGGTCCCAGATTATTTATTTGCAGTGAGTAAATGACTTTGAAGAGGACCTGGATATTTGGGTATAATGAGTACATTATCCCTATAACACAGTTCTCGTGGGAACAAAGTGAATCAGAAGTTTGGTTGAAGTTGGAAGCAAAATGGGTGGAGTTGGGTCAGTACGCTGGCCAGTATCCTTAAACTGTAATAATCTGGTGCACACCACTCTGCTAGGAGACCAACTGGTCAGGAGGACATCTGAGTCTCCTTGTCAGGACAGCCACACCTTTGGACAACGCCAAAGCTACACTGGATTTCTGTTGCCCTTTTTCTAGGCTTCATACGGACTCTTCTGGAAATATAACCTCTTCAGTTAGACAATCGGATTGGTTTGATTTAAGGGTTCTTAGTTACCACTTTGATAACTTAGATGTTGCCGAGTCTTTTTAAACCACGTAGGTGCAAGTGTTAAGCATTTACATGGCAGAATTAGAGGGTAACCCAATTTCAAATTTTAGGTGTTATCCTAGCTTTTTATCTTACCTCAAAATCATGGCAACTTGGGAAGAAAAGATGGTCTTATCCACAAAGGTAGAAAAACATGCAATTTACCTACTTTGTTACTGACGTTATCCCCAGAAAACTTGAAACAACATGGGATATTTATTAGTCTAAACTAACATTCTTTCTGTAGAGAAAAAGCCCTTCACATTAGACGTCAAGAATATTCGTATTTTTTTGGAATGTTCCCACAAGTTGTGTAATAACTGTTGATAAGGTATATATGAGCAGATGGATTTATATAGTGGGTTTTTTTTCAACGTACCGCCCCAAGTAAAAAATAACATTATACGTTTGTAATATAGAATGAGCTGATGCTAAATTGAATGTTAAAGACCTGTCCTTTCCATTTTTAAATTTGAGTAGATTTTATTTTTTACAAGTAACATTGTGACTTAATTTACAATACCAACTGTGATGCACTGGTAATTTGGTGGCACCATAATTACGGCAGACAGCGAAAATGGTGAACTAATGAGGAATGGCGCTTGTCACTGACAAGCAGTGCCGGGCTGCTATAGATGAGGGGGTCTTCGGGCAGGGCGTGAAAAGTCATGGAATCTTTTCTAATCATGAAAGATGCCTGCTTTTGAACCAGTTAAGTGTTAACTGCTGATATTGAGCATGTACAGCATGTTTACTTACCAAGTGAATTCTTTACATGCACTATTATTAAGCCCACCCTGTGAGATTCAGTAATACACTCCCGTCTTACAGTAGAGGGAACTGAAGCTTTGAGAAGTTCAGTGATTTGCCCAAAAGCACATAGTAAGTGATGGTGAAGCTGGAATTTGAATCCAGACCCACAGGCTCTACAGTTCATGCCAAGGCTCGGGGTAAACGGTCTTTTTAAAAGTCCATTTATTTAAAAAATATTTTTTTAAAAAGTTCTGAAAAAGCAGGTATTTGGGCTTACCTTCAGTCTGGGGGGCGAGAGGTGGCATGACCCAGGTCTATCAAAGCACGCGGTAGGAAGCCAAAACAAAGATGCTTTTCTCTTGACATATTTTAGGGCAGCCAAAAAAAAAAAAACCAAAGGAAAGAGTCATTATTTAGAAGAAAAAGGTCTTTAATGAAGCTGAGCTTAAAATTCTAAATCAGAATATTTTCCTTCCTTCTGAGCATCAGGGACTGCCTGGGAATATCAGACATTTCCTTTAGCAACCCTGTGATGGCTTTTCTGAGCTCATTCGTATTTCCATTCTAGGTTCTCTTGGAATTAATTGGTAAATGGATTTAATCAAAACCTTTTAATTATCATGAGTTTTTTTTTTAAACCTGTGAAATTGACCTTCTGACCCCTGTATTGCATTTCTGTGCCGATTAGGAAGGTATGAACATTTTCTCAACAGTTTCTAAGAAATGCGTTTGATATAATGCCAAGTGCTGCTGCTAAAGAAGAAATTTCCAGCAAATTAGGTATGTTTTAAGTAACACCCACTGCTCGTAAGTGGCAAAGCCAAATCTAGAACTCTAGGCTCTCTGACTTGAGTCAGTGCTATTACTAGCTTTTACTTTAATTTAGCTTTTATTTCTCTTGCTAATCCTTTACGCTGAAAAAATTCAACAGATAGGAATTCCGTGTATTTCCTTTATCAAAATATGAATAGATAATAACTTTTTAAAGATAGAATTTTTTTCTCTTGTCATTTAAACTTAGCTTTTGTCTTGTCTCAGAGATCACTGTCTCAAAGTGATGTCAGAATCATGGTAATGTTAAGTCATTCCTCTTTCCTCTCCCCTTTTATGACAACTAGGCATCCATAACTGGGCAAAAGTGCCTCTGCAGGTTACCCCAAGGGACACACCAGTCCACCTGTGCCCCCCCAAAATAAACAGGTCCTCAGTAAGGGCTACAGATCCAAGGGATTTGGTGAACCCCTGTGATGGGGATAAAAAGAGCCTGGAGAGTGCAAAATTGGGCAGATACCAACTGACAGAACCCATGGAAGCCAGCCTCCAGAGGGGAAATTTCAGCATGCCATCAGAATAAGGCAGAGAAGGGTAGAGACAGGTTTGGATGCAAAGGAGAGGGAGGAACTCAAGCAGGGCAGTCCCGCCTCCAGAGGGTGATACTGCAAGGGCTGGGCTTTAATACACCTCTATGGCAGAGGAGATGGAAAGTGAAAATGGTGAGTGGACGCCAGGCTACCACAACTGTGCGAGACAAACCTGTTTTTCAGCAGCACCCAGATTTCTCAGGAAGGACCTCTGTGACTTGTAGGGAGGAAGGAGAAAGGGAAGGAGGCAGATAAGGAGGTCAGAGGGCATTAACAGCAGGTGTGTTTGTCAGGACTTCAACAGGAAGTCTGCCCACAAACCTCTGGGAATACCCCACGCCGGGGTCCACCCGCACCAGGCTGTGGGCACCTTCAGTACTCTAAATACCAAACCCATACCTCCCCACCTCTGCTGTCGGCTCCTTGTGTGCACTCCCAAGTGCCTCCCAAGAACGAGCTCCAGCAGACACAGAAGATGCCCAGATAATAGGCCAAGCTCAGTGCCTAAGGGAGAAACCACAAACTTGAGCTATAGCACCACAATCTGGAAGACAAAAGAAAGGCCAGCCTGTTGAAATGTTAAGAACCAAAGAGGAGATAATATGTTAAAGTGCTTGCTACTTCAAAACGTGAAGGCGGAAATACATACCTACAAACACTATCAAGGAAATACAGTATCTGGGACACCTGGGTGGCTCAGTCAGTTAAGCGTCTGCCTTCTGCTCAGGTCCTGATTTCAGGATCCCGGGATCGAGCCCTGTGTTAGGCGCTCTGCTCAGCAAGGAGCCTGCTTCTCCCTCTCCCTCTGCCTGCAGCTCCCCCTGCTTGTGCTCTCTGTCTTTGTCAAATAAATAAATAAAATCTTAAAAAAAAAAAAGTACAGTATCACAAAAAGAAAATGATAATTCTCCACCAGGAAATGCAAAGGACCAGAATAATATGATCTAACTGATAAAGAATTCACAATAGCTTTTATGAGGAAATTCAACAAGCTACAAAAAAACCCCAATGAACTCAGGAATAAAATTAGTGAACAGTTATTTACCCAAGAGATTAAAATTATTTTAAAAACCAATGAATTCTAGAGCTCAAGAATTTAATGAATGAATGGAAGAATGCACTAGAGAGCATCAGTAACAGGACAGGAAAGATGGAAGAGAATAAATGACTTGAAAAACAGGAATATAGAAATAATTCAATTCCAGAGAAGAGAAAACTAGGATCTAAAAGGAGTGAAGAAATGCTACAGGAGCTATTGAATTTGATCAGGAAGGCAAATAACAGAAAAACTGCTGTACCAGAAAGAGAATAGAAGGAAAAGAAGGCAGAGAGATTATTTGAGGAAATAACAGCTGAGAATTTTCCAAACCCAGGAAAGGGCTTGGACATACATGTCTGAGAAGCTAACAACACCCTATTATTTCAATGCAAAAAGACCTTCCCTAAGACACATTAATTATACTTGAATTTAAATAAAGAAAACAACATGAGCAAGTAGGATTAATCATGGAGATGAAAAGATGGTTCAACATATGGAAATCAATAAACGCAATGCATTACATTAATAGAATGAAAGATAAAAATCACATGGTTGTCAAAATAGATGCAGAAAAAGCACTTAACAAAATACAATATCCCTTTCATGATAAAAAACCCTCAACACATTAAGTATAGAAGGAACATACCTCAACATAATAAAAGCCATAAATGAAAAGCCCACAGCTAACATTATATTCAACAGTGAAAAATTGAGAACTTCCTCTAAGATCAGAAACAAGACAAATATGTCCACTCTCACCACTCTTACTCAATATGGTACTGGAAGTCCTAGCTAGAGCAATTAGGCAAGACAAACAAATAAAAGTCATCCAAATTGGAAAGGAAGAGGTAAGTGGCACCTGGCTGGCTCATCCAAAGAGCATGCAACTCTAGATCTTGGGGTCATGAGTTCAAACTCCATGTTGGGTGCAGAGATTACTTAAATTTTTTTTAAAAAAAGGAAAGGAAGAAGTAAAATGGTCATTGTTTTCAGATGACATAATTTTATATATAGAAAATCCAAAAGACTCAACCAAAAAATTGGAGGAAGTAATCAATGAATTCAGTAAATTTGCAGATATAAAATTGACCTACAGAAATCGATTGCATTTCTATACACTAATAATGAAATATTTGAAAAAGAAATAAAACTGTCCCGTTAACAATAGAATCAAAACCAATAAAATACCTAGTAATAAATTTAACCAAGGAAGTGAAAGATCTGTACAATTACCACAAGACTTTTTAAAAGAAATGAAAAAGACACAAATAGACATCCTGTATTTATGGATCAGAATAATTAATATTGTTGAAATGTCCACACTACCCAAAGCCATCTATAGATTCAACTCAATCCCTATCAAAATTCCAATGGCATTTTTCACAGAAATAGAACAAAAAACCCTAAAGTTTGTATGGAATCACAAAAAAGCCTAAATAGCCAATGCAATCTTGAGAAAGAAGAACAAAGCTGGAGCCAATACTTCCTGATTTCGAACTAAACTACAAACCTGTGATAATCAAATGGTATTGGTATAAAATAGATATATAGACTAATAGAACAAAATAGTGAGCCTAGAATTAACCCCTGCATATACAGTCAAATAATATTTGATAAGGGATCCAAGAACACCCAATGGAAAAAAGGATAGTCTCTTCAACAAATGGTGCTGGGAAAACTGGATAATATATGCAGAAAAATGAAACTGGACCCATCTTACACCACTCACAAAAATTAACTTGAAATGGATCAAATTAGACATAAGTCTTGATAACATAAACTTCCTAGAAGAAAACATAAGGAAGAACTCTTCAACATTGGTCTTGGCAATGATTTTTTGATAGGATGCCAAAAGCAAAAAAAAAAAACAAAAACAAATATGACTACATGAATCTTAAAATCTTCTTCACAGCAAAAGATATAATCAACAAAATGAAAAGCAAACCTACAAAATGGGAGAAAATATTTTGCAAACCACATGTTAGATAAGGAATTAATATCCAAACTATATAAGGAACTCATAAAACAAAACAAACAATCCAATAAAAAATGGGCAGAGGAACTAAATAGATATTTTTCCAAAGAAGACATCCAGATTGCCAACAGGTCCATAAAAAGAGACTCAACATCATTAATTATCAGGGAAATGCAAATACAAACCACAATGACATTATCACCTCACACTTTACACTGTTTTCAAGAAGATAAGAGATAACAAATGTTGGTGAAGATTTGGAGAAAAGGGAACCGTTGTTCACTGGTGGTGGGAATGAGCTAACTTCAGCCACTATGGAAAACAATATGGAGTTTCCTCAAAAAATTAAAAATAGATCTACCTGGTTCAGCAGTTCCACTTCTGGGTATATACCCAAAGGAAATGAAAATTGGGTATCAAAAAGATATATGCAGTTCCATGTTTATTGCAGTATTATTCACAATAGCCAAGATACGGAAACAACCTAAATACCCATCAACAGACAAATGGATAAAGAATAGGTGGATTATTATTTGGTGTGGACCTCAATGGAATGGAAAATTATTTGGTGTGGACCTCCTACACACACACACACACACACACACACACACACACACACACACACTGGAATATTATTTAGCCATGAGAAAGAAGGACATTTTGCCATATCTGACAACACAAATGGACCTTGAGGACATTATGCTAAGTGAGATAAGTCAGACAGAGAAAGACGAATATTATATAACTTATATGTGGAATCTACAAAAGAGAAACTCATGGGGTTCCAGTTCAAGACAGTGATGTAGGAAGATCCTAAATTCATCTCCTCCCATGACACACCAGATCTACAGCTACATCACTTTCTTCTGGAAAAAAACCCACAAAACTACCTGAGTGAGTCCTACATATCAAGCAAATGAAAAAAGTAACCTACATCAAAGCAGGTAGGAGAGGCTGAAACACAGTATTACCACAAACCCCACCCCTGCTGCAGACACCCTGAATCAGGAGGGAACTTAAACCAGAGCTTCTCTCTGCGGAGTGAAGAGTTTGACCCTCACATCTAGCACCCCAACTTTTAAGACCTGCATCTGAGAGATGAGCCCCCCAAAACATCTAGCTGTGAAAACCAACAGGGCTTGTGTCCACAATACCACATGGATATAGCAAAGTGAGAAATGATTCCTACAGGGCTCATCTGTCCCAGGGACACAGCAGATTGAGAGGTGCCCAGATTTCCTGCGAATGAGGCTTATGTGCTTATCTTAAAGCATTGGCCTAAGAGGCAGGCATCTAATTTAACACACATCTGGGAGCTTGCTTGGGTACTCTTCAGGGATGGAGGCGGATGGATGCTATCTTTGTCCTCTCCCTCTACCTTGCTTCAGCTTGCTGGTGTCTCCAGAAAAAAGAGTTGGACCCTCTTTTAATGCTCTGATTTTTGTGGTTGCTATCAGGGGACACCTTTAGATTGTCTGGCTTTGTTGGCTGGTGAGGCTTATGTTCTTGGTGCTACAAGACTGTAAATAATGGAGAAAGTGTGCTTAACAAGCTACCACCCTGGGGCACAACAAGGGGCAGCAGACTGAACCCAGTCATACTGTGAAAGATCTAAATGAAATAGAAAATTAAAGTACTGATCTTAAAGATACTCACTGGACTTGAGAAAAGAGTGGAGGACCTCAGTGAGACCCTTAACAAGGGGATAAAAATAACATATCAGAGATGAAGAACTCAATAAATGAAATTAAAAATACAATAGATGGAATAAATAGTAGGCTACAGAAGGCAGAGGAATGTATCAGTGACCTGGATGATAGAGTAATGGAAAGCAATCAAGCTGAGCTGGTGAAAGACAAACAAATACTGCATAATGAGAATAGACTCAGAGAACTCAGTTCACCATCAAACATAACATTTGCATTATAGGGATCCCAGAATGAGAAGAGGGAGAAAGCAGGGCAAAAATGTATTTGAAGAAATAATAGCTGAAAACTTCCCAGATCTGGGGAGGGAAACAGAGATCCAGATTCAGGAGGCACAGAAAATCCCCCAACAAACTCAACCCAAGGAGGTCCACAACAAAACACATAGTAATTAAAATTGCAAAAAATAGTGATAAAATGTTGCAAGAGAAAAGAAAACAGTTACATACAAGGGAAACCCTAAAAGTTTATCTGCTGATTTTTCTGCAGCAACTTTGCAGACCAGAAGAAAGTGGCACAATATATTCAAAGTGCTGAAAGGTTAAAATCTCCAGCCAAGACCACTCTATCCAGCAAGGCGATCATTCAGAATAAAAGGACAGATAAATAATTTCCCAGGAAAAAAAAAAAGAATTCATGACCACTAAGCCAGCACTATAAGAAATGTTTAGGGGAACTCTGTGTGGAAAATAAAACCGTAAGTAAGAGTAAGAAAAATAAGGAGCACAAAAACAAAAAAAAAATTCTGTAAAACTCAGTCAAGAAAAGCACAAAATAAAAAGATGCATAATATGATACCAAATATCTGAAACATGGATAGGAGAGGAGTAAAGAATGGGTTCAAAATTAAGTGACCATCAACTTAATATAGACTGCTATATGCTGAAGGTGTTATGTATTAACCAAATGGTAACCACAAATCAAAAAACAGTAATAGATATGCAAAAAAAAAAAAAAAAAGAACAAGGAATCCAAGTGTTTTGCTAAAGAAAACCAACTAAGCAGGAGAAAACAGAGCAAGAGAGAAAGGAACAGAGAGGATCTACAAAGACAACCATGACAACAAATAACAAAATGGCAATAAGTACACACCTATCAATAATTACTTTGAATGTAAATGGACTAAACACTCAAATCAAAAGACATGGGGTGATGGAATGGATAAAAAAACAAGACCTATCTATATGCTGCCTATAAGAGACCAAAAGACACATGCAGATTGAAAGTGAAGGGATAGAGATACATTCATCATGCAAATGGAAGTGAAAAGAAAGCTGGAGTAGCAATACTTAATATCAGACAAACTAGACACTGTATAAAGAAGATATAACAAATGTAAATATTTATGCACCCAACATGGTAGTACCCAAATACATAAAGCATAGCAAACATAAAGGAAATAACCTATAGTAATACAACAATGGTAGGAGACTTTAACATCCTACTTACATCAATGGATAGATCATCCAAACAGAAAATCAACAAGAAAACTGTGGCTTTGAATGACACATTGGACCAGATGGATCTAACAGATCTATTCAGAACATTCCATCCTAAAACAGCAGAATACACACTGTTTTCAAGTGCACATGGAACATTCTCCACAATAGATCATGTAATAGGCCACAAAACAAGTCTCAACAAATTCAAAAAGACTAAAGTGATACCATGCATCTTTTCTGACCACAGTGCTATGAAACTAGAAGTCAACCACAAGAAAAAACCTGAAAAGCACACAAATACATGGAGATTATAGGACAGGCTACTAAACGATGAATGGATCAACCAAGAAATCAAAGATGAAATAAAAAAATACACATAGACAAATGAAAATGAAAACACAACAGTCCAAATCTTTGGGATACAGCAAAGCTATTCTGTGAAGGACATTTATAGCAATACAGGTCTACTTCACGAAGCAAGAAAAATCTCAAATAAACAACCTAACCTTAAATCTAAAGGAACTAGCAAAAAAACAACAACAAAACCCAAAACCAGCAGAAAGAAGGAAATAAGAAGGATCAGGGCAGATACAAACAAAATAGAAACTAAAAAAAAAAAAAACAATAGATCAATGAAACCAGGAGCTTGTTCTCTGAAAAGATCAACAAAATTGATACACCTTTAGCCAGACTCATTAAAAGAGAGAGAGAGAGAGAGGACTCAAAATCAGAAATGAAAGGGGAGAAATAACTGACATCAGAGGTACAAAAGATTGTAAGAGAATATTATGAAAAACTATATGCCAACAAACTGGACAACTTAAAAGAAATAGATAAATTCCTGGAAACACAGAACCTCCCAAAACTGAAGTAGGAAGACACAGAAAATTTGAACAGACTGATTACCAGCAATGAAATGGAATCAGTAACCAAAAAACTGTCAGCAAACAAAAATCCAGGGCCACATGGCTTTGCAGGTGAATTTTACCAAACATTTAAAGGAGAGTAAATACCTATTCTTCTCAAACTATCAAAAAAATAGAAGAGGAAGGAAAACTTTTTCCTAATTCATTCTGGAAAGCCAGCATTACCCTGATGCCAAAAGCAGAAAAGTCACTACAAAAAAAGAACTACAGGCCAATATCTCTGAGAAACATGGATGCAAAAATCCTCAACAAAATATTAGCAAACCAAGTCCAACAATACATTAAAAAGATCGCTAACCATGATCAAGTGGGATTTATCCCTGGGATGCAAGGATGGTTCAATATTCACAAGTCAATCAATGTGATACATCACATCAACAAGAAAAAGGATAAGAGCCATACGATCATTTCAATAGATGCAGAAAAAGCATTTGCTGAAGTACAACATCCATTCATTATAAAAACCCTCAACAAAGTAGGATTGGAAGGAACATACCTCAACATAATAAAGGCCTTTTATGCCCACAGCTAACATCATACTCAATGGTGAAAAACTGAGAGCACTTCCCCTAAGGTCAGGAACAAGACAGGATGTCCACTCTCACCACTATTATTTAACATAGTACTGGAAGTCTTAGCCACAGCAATCAGACAAGAGGAAGGAATAAAAGGCATCCACATTGGTAAGGGAGAAGTGAAACTTTCACTATTTGAAGGTAACATGACAGCATGTATAGCACATCCTAAAGTTTCCACCAAAAAACTACTAGAACTGATAAATCAATTCAGTAAGGTTACAGGATACAAAATCAACATACAGAAATCTGTTGCAGTTTTGTATACTAATAATGGAGCAACAGAAAGAGAAATTAAGAAAGCAATCCTATTTACAATTGCACCAAAAATAATAAAATATCTAGGAATAAACTTAACCAAGGAGGTGAAAGACCTGTACTCTGAAAACTACAAAACACTGACGGAAAGATATTGAAGATGACAAACAAGTGGAAGGATATTCCATGCTTATGGATTGGAAGAATAAATATTGTTAAAATATCCATACTACCTGAAACAATCCACAGATTTCATACAGTCCCTATCAAAATACCAATGACATTTTTCACAAGACTAGAACAAACAGTCCTAAAATTTGTATAGAACCACAGAAGACTCTGAATAGCCAAGCAACCTTGAAAAAGCAAAGCAAAACAAAATAAAAACAAAAAGCTGGAAGTATCACAATTCCAGATTTCAGATTATACTACAAAGCTGTAGTAATAAAAACAATATGGTTTTGGCACAAAAATAGGCACATAGATCAATGGACTAGAATAGAAAGCCCAGAAATAAAGCCATGTTTATATGGTCAATTAATCCTTGACAAAGGAAAGAATATGCAATGGGAAAAGGACAATCTCTCCAACAAATAGTGTTGAGAGAACTGCATGGGTACGTGCAGAAGAATGAAACCAGACCCTTTCTTACACCATACATAAAGATAAACTCAAAATGGATTAAAGACCTAAATGTGAGACCTGAAACCATAAAAATCCTAGAAGAGAGCACAGTCAGTAATTTCTCTGACATCAGCTGTAGCAACTTTTTTCTAGATCTGTCTCCTGAGGCAAGGGGATAAAAGCAAAAATAAACTATAGGGATTATATCAAAATAAAAATCTTCTGCACAGCAAAGAAAACAATCAACAAAACTAAAAGGCAACCTATTGAATGGGAGCAGATATTTGCAAATGACATATCTGATAAAGGGTTAGTATCCAAAATATATAAAGAACTAATATAATTCAATACTTAAACAAATAATCCAATTTAAAAATGGGCAGAAGACAGAAACAGACAGTTCTTCAAAGACAGCCAGATGGTCAACAGACACATGAAAAGATGTTCAACATCACACTGATCATCAGGGGAACGCAAATCAAAACTACAATGGGATATCACTTTACACCTGTCAGAGTGGCTAAAACAACAACACAAGAAACCAGAAGTATTGAAAGGATGTGTAGAATTAGGAACCCTCTTACTCTGTTGGTGGGATGGAGGTTACTCAAAAAGTTAGGATGGAACTACTCTACAATACAGTAATTGCACTATTGGGTATTTACCCCAAAATACAAAAACACTAATTCAAAGAGATTCATGCACCTCTGTGTTCATTGCAGCATTATTTACAATAGTTAAACTATGGAAGCAACCCCAGTGCCCATCAATAGACAAATGGATAAAGAAAGAAGATGTGGTATATATTACATGGAATATTACTCAGCCATAAAAAAGAATGAAATCCCGCCATTTGCAACAATATGTCTGGAGCTAGAGAGTAGTATGCTAAGAAAAATAAGTCATTCAGAGAAAGACAAATACCATATGATTTCACTCATGAGGAACTTAAGAAACAAAGTAAACTAGCAAAGGAAAAAAAAGAGAGACAAACCAAGAAACAGACTCTTGAGAACAAATTGGGTTACCATAGGGGAGGTGGGTGGGAGGATGGGTGAAATTGGTGATGGGAATTAAAGAGTATACTTATCATGATGAGCATGGAGTAATGTACAGAATTGTTGAAACACTGTAACATACACCTGAAACCAATATAATAATGTATGTAAACTATACTGGAATTGAAAAAATAATAATAAAAAGAAAAAAATACCTAGGAGTAAATTTAACCAAGGAGGTGAAAGATCTGTACACTAAAAACTATAAGACATTGATGAAAGAAAGTGAAGACACAAATAAATGGAAAGATATTCTGTACTCATGTATTGGGAGAATTTAGATCATTAAAATATTCATACTACCCAAAGCCATTTACAAATTTAAAGCAATCCTTTTATCACAATTCCAGTGGCACTTTTCACAGCAATAGAACAAACAATCCTAAAATTTGTAAGGAATCACAAATGACCCCAAATTACCAAGGCAATCTTGAGAAAGAAGAACAAAGCCAGAGGCATCACACTTGGATTTCAAACCACAGTTGACCCTGAACAACATGGAGGTTAGGGACTCTGTGCCACCCATGTAGTAAAAAATCTGCATGTAACTGTGACTCCCCCAAAACATAATTACTAATAGCCTACTATTGACTGGAAGTCTTTCCAATTACATAAATAGTTGATTAATACATATTTTATATGTTATGTGTATTATAAACTGTATCCTTAAAGTAAGCCAGAGAAAAGAAAATGTTAAGAAAATCATAAAAAAGGAAATATTTTTATAAAACTCTTCTGTATTTTTTTAAAAATCCATGTTTAAGTGGACACATGCAGTTCAATCCTGTGTGGTTCCAAAGTCGGCTGTATATTACACAGCTCTATAATAAAAAAACGTATGGTTTTGGCATAAAAATGACTCCTAGATAAATGAAACAGAACAGAAATAAACCCAGGCATATATGGTCAATTAATTTGTGCCAAAGGAATTAAGTATAGTGGAGAAAGGACAGTATTCTTTAATAAGTGGTGTGATAACTGGACAGCCACATGCAAAAGAATGAAACTGGACCCCTCCTACATCATAAACTAAAATGAACTCAAAATAGATTAAAGATTTGAATGTAAGACTGGAAACCATAAAACTCATAGAAGAAAACATAGGCAGTAAGCTCCCTTGACATCAGTTTGGCAATTATCTTTTGGATTTGACACCAACAGCAAAGGCAACAAAAGCAAAAACAAACAACTGGGACTACATCAAATTAAAAAGCTTTCAGCAAAGGAAACCATCAATGAAACGAAAAAGGCGACCTATGAAATGGGAGAAAATATTTGCAAATCATGTATCTGACAAGGGGTTAATACCCAAAATATATAAAGAACTCAATGGCAAAAACAAAAAACAAATGTCCCCCACCAAATAATCAAATTCAAAAATGGACAGATGATCTGAATAGACATTTTTCCGAAGAAGGCATATTGATAGGCAATACCATATTGATGGTACATGAAAAGATGCTCAACATCACTATCCATCAGGGAAATGCAAATCAAAACCAGTGAGATTTCACCTAACATCTGTTAGAATGGCTATTATAAAAAAGACAAGAAATGACAAGCAAATGTTGGTGAGGATGTGGAGAAAATGGAACCCTTATACACTGTTGGTGGGGGTATAAATTGGTGCAGCCATTATGGAAAACAGCATGGAGTTTCCTCAAAAAACTAAAAATAGACCTACCGTATAATCCAGCACAACTACTGCTGGGTATAAGGTAATGAAATACCTCAAAGAGATATTTGCACGTCCATGTTCTTTGCAGCATTGTTTACAATAGCCAAGATATGGAAACCATCTAAGTGTCCACCAGTGGATGAATGAATAAAGGAATGTGATCACACACACATGCGCGCACGCGCGCACATGCAACGTAATATTACTCAGCCACAAAGAAAGAAGGAAATCTTGCCATTTGTGACAACATGGATGGACCTTGAGGGCATTATGCCAAGTGAAATTAGTTTAACACTAATCCAAGCAAGACCCTAACTCTCTTCAATTCTATGAAGGCTGACAGAGGTGAGGAAGCTGAAGAAAAGTTTGAAGCTAGCAGAGATTGGTTCATGAGATTTAAGGAAAGAAGCCATCTCCACAGAATGAAAGTGCAAGATGAAGCAGCACATGCTGATGTAGAAGCTACAGCAAGCTCTCCAGAAAATCTAAGATAATTAATAATGGTGGCTACACTAAACAACAGATTTTCAATGTAGGGAAAAAAACAGCTTTCTCTTGAAAGATGATGCCATCTAGAACTTTCAAAGCTGGAGAGGAGAAGTCAATGTCTGGCTTCAAAACTTCAAAGGACAAGCTGACCCTCTTGGTAGGGGCCAATGCAGCTGGTTACTCTAAATTGGAGCCAGTGTCATTTACCATTCTGAAAATCCCAGGGCCCTTAAGAATTATGCTAAGTCTACTCTGCCTGTGCTCTAGAAATGACACAACAAAGCCTGGGTGACAGCACACGTGCTGACAACATAGCTTACTGAATAGTTGAAGCCCACTGGTGAGACTTACAGCCCAGAAAACAAATTCCTTTCAAAATATTACTGCTTAATGACAATGCACTCTGTCACTCGAGAGTTCTGATGGAGTTGCCCAACAAGATTAATGGCATTATCATGCCTGTTAACATACATTCTGCATCCTGTGGATCAAGGAATAATTTCAACTTTTAAGTTTAATTATTTAAAAAATACATTCATAAGGCTATAGCTGCCATAGATAGCAATTCCTCTGATGGAGCTGGGTAAAGTAAATTGAAAACCTCTTTGGAAAGGACTCACCATTTTAGATGCCATTAAGAACCTTCATGATTCGTGGGGAAAAGGTCAAAATATCAACATCAGCAGGAGGTTAGAAGAAGTTGATTCCAACCCCCTCAGAGATTACTTTGAGGGGGTTGAATACTTCAGTAGAGGAAGTCACTGCAGATGTGGTGGAAACAGCAAGAGAACTAGAATGAGAAGTGCAGCCAGAAGATGGGACTGGATTGCTGTGATCTCGTGATAAACTTTGAACAGATGAGGAGTTGCTTCTTAGGGATGAGCAAAGAAAGTGATTTCTTGAGATGGAATCTACTTCTGATGATGATGCCATGAAGATTACCAACATGACAACAAAGGACTTAGACTATTACATAAACTTAGTTGATCAAGCAGCAGCACAGTTCAATAAGATTGACTCCAATTTTGAAAGAAATTCTACTGCGGATAAATGCTATCAAACAGCATCACATGTTACAGAGAAATTGTTTGTGAAAGGAAAAGTCAATCAAGGTGGCAAACTTCACTGTTGTGTTATTTTAAGAAACTGCCACAACCACCCCCAACCTTCAGCAACCACCACCCTGATGGGTCAGCAGCCATCAACATCAAGGCAAGACCCTCCACCAGCAAAAAGATTAGGACTCACTGAAAGCTCAGATGATAGGGCGCCTGGGTGGCTCAGCTGGTTAAACGACTGCCTTCTGCTCAGGTCATGACCCCAGGGTCTTGGGATCGAGCCCCGCATCAGGCTCCCTGCTCAGCTGGGAGTCTGCTTCTCCCTCTGATCCTCCCCCCTTCATGCTTTCTCTCTCCCATTCTCTCCCTCAAATAAATAAAATCTTTAAAAAAAAAGCTCAGATGATGATTAACATTTTTTAGCAATAAAGTATTTTTAAATTAAGGTATGTACACTATCTTTTAGATACAAAGATACTTCATAGACTTCAGTATAAACATAACTTTTATATGCACTGGGAAACAAAAAAATTCCGTTGACTCACTTTATTGCACTATTCACTTTATTGTGGTCGTCTGGAACCAAAGCCACACTATCTCCAAGGTATGCCTGTATGTAAATATCCAGTTCCTCCTTAAACATTCCATTTATTGACTTTTATATCTGTATGGATTCACGGTTTTCTACTTTATTCAATGGGTTATAATCTGTTACCACCATTATGAATTACAGTGCTCACACTGTCCATGATGTGAGTAGTGGCAGTCCCTTCAAGCTGGCTTTTGTGTCCCTTTGACAGGTTTCCATTATTTTTTAGCCCTTTCTTGCTTTGGGGTATAAAATGTTGTAGGCTCTTCTTATATGTTTCCTGCTTCAACCCCTACAATTAGCCATATCTCCAAGGAGGTTTCTCCTAGTGGAAAATAGCACTGACAAGCCAATATCTGATTGTCAGATATGCTCATATGTATTAAGAGGGTCATTGCACTCAAGTTCTCTCAGTGAAAAGTACTAAGGAGTATACCCAAGACCTACTGAATCAAAGTTTGAATTTTAAACAAAATTCCCAGATGATTCATACGCACATTAAGGTTGGAGAAGCACTGCTCACCTGCAGACTCAGTGTCCGAGCCAGGGGTCGCCCCAGCCATCATGGCTGCGCCTGAGGCAGCAGGAAGGCAGAAGGACTCATCTCCCTGTTGAGGCAGCTTCCTTTCATCCCAGAAGACTCTCACAACAATTCTGCTAACATCTCATTACTTAGAACTTAGTCACGTGGCTGTATGCAAGGGAAGCAGGAAAATCTAATCTTCCAATTGGGCTTATTGCCACTTGGAATCCAATTGGAGCCCTGTTTCCAATGATGAAAAGGCATGATGGATATTGGGTCGGTTACAGGATCTCTGCCCCTCTGGCCTTGCTTGGTAATCCTCTGTCCTCTTAGCATGCTGCAAAGCTGTTGGCAGGAGCAGCCACTCTGGGCACAGCTACCAATCACCCAGATGTAGGCAGCAGGGGGTCACTATGGTCAACCCAATACTGAAGCACAAAGGCCTGGCCCCCAACTGGAGCGAGGGCCCGAATTCAAGGAGCAATACGGTAGGGCAGGAAGTACGGAAGGCACAGTTTAGCTCAGTGGCTCAGCTGGCCAACTCTAGAGCCAGACCCCCAGTGCCATCACCTATCAGCGATAGGGCTTCAGTAAGTTATATCTCCTCCTGTTAAAATGGGGATGAGAGCCAGGCTACCTCGCAGGTTGTTGTGAAGGAAATAACCCATACAAAGCTCTTGGAGTGCACCTGGCCCACGGTGAGCTTCCATAAATAGTCATTATTCCTGAGCAGAACTACCATGGGCAAAGATAATAGCCTCCTTGGAGACAGCTACCAACCCTGATGGTGGGCTTGGGCCCAGAGACCTGTCTCACAGGAAGGACAGAAACCACCAACTTGGAAGTTACTTCATATTTTCAGCCCGACATTCCTATCCATTTAGAGAAGGCTGCAACCAGCTCCCCTTTACTATTTAACACCCTCGTGACAAATACCCAGGATTTTCCGGTTTGTTGTTCTTTTATGGCACAGCATCTTTTCTTTCCTTGAGTTTGGTTTTCCCTTCTTGACGACTTGAACCCCTTCCAACACATTTCTTAACAGTACTGGAAAAAAAAGGAAAGAAAAAACCAAAAAGCCCTCCGCACTGGATACAGCGTCTGGCTTTGCACACAACCTTTCCACAGTAAAGCCCGCGGCCACCACTGACCCTTTACAAGGACTTAGCAAATGCTGGCCCATCCACTTCGATGGCTGGATACACAAAAAGCAACACTATCATTTTCTTAGACAAACATCCTGGGCAATTTGGCTTCTTTCACTTTGTCATTAAAACAACTGGTCTCGTGGAGTACCTTAGGGGGCCTTGAAAGGCCAGTTCCTGTTATTTTAACCTCCTCGCTGGCTCATCATTTGGGTTTATAATTCTAACATAGTTGCCAGGGGCTTCTAGGTACCACCGAAAGTGATACGGAAGAAAGAGCATTATTTTCTTCTGAAGAGTCGGGTTTCCATGACATGATGGGAAAAGATTTAAGGAACACCAGGTATGTGTGAGCGTGTGTTTGTGCTTATGCAAAACAAGCACTAAGAGCTCCTGGGAGCCCACTTTAGCTCCTTCACCACGCCCCAGTTTGGCGGAAAGAGCTAATGTCTCTGCTTTCTTAACCTCTGATTAAAGCTGGAGCCTAGGGGCGCCTGGGTGGCTCAGACGTTAAGCATCTGCCTTTGGCTCGGGGTTAGGGTTAAGGATCGAGCCCCAGCATCGGGCTCCCTTCTCGGCGGGAAGCCTGCTTGCTTCTCCCTCCCCCTGCTTGTGTTCCCTCTCTCACTGTATCTCTCTCTGTCAAATAAATAAAATCTTAAAAAAAAAAAAAAAAAAGCTGGAGCCTAAAGGACATCTGGTTGGCCACCTCAGGGACCAGGGAAGGAAGTGGGAAGAGGAACAGCGCCCCCTCCAGGTCTGTGCCGGGACAGTGAACTTGGCTATCGGAATTCTCAGTCAGGGTCCCCCTGAAGCCCAGGCCTGTGTTCCGTGGTATCTGGCCTGATGGTGGCACACTGGTGACGAATGGTGACTGCAGGTATGGCGCTTGCTGCCCGTCTCTCGGGGAGGCCCGAGACTGCCCCCCCCTCCCCCCGGTGATCTCTGCCGTGGGCCGTGGTAGCCGCGGGCTGGGGGCTGTAGGCCAGTTTTCCCATTCCTCTTGTCCTGGTAACAGTACCCCGTCTCCCTCAGGAACTCTCTCGCCCACTCCAGGTGAAGAGTGGTTTGACAAGCCACAGTGGCTGACATTATGATCCAGCCGGGCTGCTCTTCGTCCTGCACCCCTCGGGGCAGTGTTGAAGAAGCAAGGGGGTTGGAGGTCGTCCTCGACACCAATCTCTCCTCTACCTGCCACACCCAAGCTCTCAAGGCCTGCCAGTTTTACCTTTTGGGTTTCTTTCCTGTCCGTCCCTCCTATCATCCTGATCGCAGCTGGGACCATCTCTGTCCCGAACCACTGCTCGGCCTCTGAAATGACATTCCCAAGCTGGCCCGCGCGGCCTCCGTCCAGCCTACTGCAGTGGAGTCATGCTTTCAAAGGACAGATAGGATCACGTCACCCTGCCCCTTCCCCAGGTCTAGCCTGGCTTCCTGCAGTCTTAGGAGAAAGAGAAAATGCCTTAACATGGCCCACAAGGCACTGTGTGGCCTGTGCCATCCCGCGCCCCCCTCCCCCCACTCCCATTTCTCCAGTCTCCTGAGCGCTGCTTTCTGCCTGGTATTGTCCCTCTCGCTCCTCAGGGGTTAATGCGCTGCCCTGTACATGGTGCTCCTTCCGCCCTCACCCCCCTTGCCCTAACCCTGCCACCTAGGTCACTCATCCTTTTGATCCTGGCTCAAACATCCTTTACTTAGGGACACTTTCCCTGACCTCCAAGGTCAAGTCCTCGTGTACTTTCACAGTACCATCTAGCTCTTTCTCCCTGCACTTGCCACAGGGCAATATTGTACTCAGCCAATTGATTGAGGTTTGTCTCCCCCACTGATTATGAGCTTCATGAGCCTCAGCATGGGGTCATTTTGCTCACAGTATTTGTTGAATGCCTGACAATGAATGAATTGGTTTGAGTGGTGGGCACCCAACAGGCCAGGCCCGCTGGAGCTCTTCCTCAGAATTTCCCAAATCAGAGGTGGAGGACAATTGTTCTCTTTTCCTTTGGGCTCAGGAGTTACCAGGAGGGAGGCTCTGGGTTGCAGAGGACCCTCTTCCCTGCCCCATGGTGCTCACCCGTCTACAATGAGACTTGGCAAGTGGTAAGGAGAGAAGGTCCTGCCAGAGCAGCGTCCCTCATTCCATCCCCCATGCCCCTGAGCTCAGCAACTCTCCCCTCAGTTCTCTTGTGCTCCCCGAGCTATCCCCAGCTGCAAAAGCCAATAAATCCCCAGTTTATGTAAGCTGGTCTGAGTTGTGGTGTCAGCTGCAACAGAAAGATCCTTGGCTAAGGCAGGTTAACCAGGTCGTGTGACCCAAGAGACCTAGGACTGGAGAGACATCGGGTCAGGGCTTAAAAAAACAAAAGGCAAGTTAAACTGTATTTGATACAGCACATTTTGCCTACTACAAGTAGAGTGCATGGATGCCCGTCGCCACCTGCCATACGAATAATGGCCCTAACCCGCTGGCAAACATTTGGGGAATAAGCTCAGGTATGTCATTCAAAGGCTGAGTTCATCTCGGCAGCGAACAAGCAGCACCCAGTCAGACTAGCTATCCATTCCCACAACAAGCATGTGTTGCACACCTACTATGTACACCACAGAGCCCACAGGCCACAGTGAATAAGAGCCAGTCCCCGAGAGGTTGACGGCAGACTTTGCTGGGGGTATGGCGCAAACATTAACAACGAGAGAGCAAGTGCTCTGAATTCCCCTCGGGTAGCTGACTGCTCAAGGCTGCATGAGGGAAAGGGCAGCACGCCAGTAAGAGCTGGCTGTGAATGCTGGCTCTTCTGCTCACGGACTGAGGCTTAAGTCATCTCCTCTGCCGTTAATGGGGCCAACAACACCCTGGCAGGTCAGGAAGAGAATCAAAACAGATAAAATATATGAAGTGCAAAGCAGAAAGGTTTCCAGCAAATTGGAGTTAATGTTATTATGTGCTCAGACGGTACTTTGAGAACCACCTGGAAAGAGCCCCCGCCCCAAATTATCCCTCCACCCATCAGCCAGAGCACTTGAAATCCCAGCATGAGGGATTTGGGTTTTGGGTTTATGGGTTGATTGCTAGAAGGTCCCTGTTAAAATGCAAATGTGTTACTTGAAAGCGTTAGCACAGTGAGTCCTTAGAAGATGTGAACACGTATCAAGAAAGGGTTAAGTTGGGGCGCCTGGGTGGCTCAGATGGTTAAGCGTCTGCCTGCCTTTGGCTCAGGTCATGATCCCAGGGTCCTGGGATTGAGCCCCGCATCAGGCTCCCTGCTCGGCGGGGAGTCTGCTTCTCCCCCTCCCTCTCCTTCTCCCCCTGCTCATGCGTGCTCGCTCTCTCTCTCTTTCTGTATCTCTGTGTCTCGAATGAGTAAATAAAAAAACCTTTAAAAAAAAGGGTTAAGTTGATCAAAGACAGAATAGGACTTGGAGAATAAGGCAAAAAGTTAATATGATCTAGCTACGTACCAGGCACTGTGGCCGCATGGCCTTCATGCTCTTCATGCTCAACTGACCTCAGCTCTTGGTGCTCGGTTTCCTCATCTGAGGACCCTAATAATAACAGTATCTCTCTCATAGGACTGTCCTCATAATTATGATAATGCGGAAAGGTGCAAGCCACAGGGCCTGGACGAACCAGAATCAAAGCCCAGGCCTGTCTGAGTGGTTTGGAAAGCACTTGGAGCCACAATCCATCTAGTATGAAGGAGGCAACAAAAGAAGGAGTATTGAGGTTCATTGGCCACCCGGTGCGGTTAAGGATGCTGTGGTAACATGACAACGTTATACTGTTTAAGCAGCTGATTTCATTTCCTTCGGATGTATCACCAGGAGTGAGATTACTGGTTCAACTAGTTCTATTTTTAATTTTGTTGAGGAACATCCATGTAGTGTTCCATAATGGTTGTACCAATTTCCATTCCCATCCAGAGTATACAGGGATTCCCTTTCCTCCACATTGTCACCAATGTATGTTATCACCACCCCAAAATGGCCAACGAAGGGAAGGAAGATGAACTAGTGATGGCGCCAGATCCTCTCACGGTGGCAACCCAAAAGCAAAAGAGGGGATCAGACCTCACTTCCCTTGAGGAAGTTTGTTCCTGAACTTCCACCAATTCCACAAATATTGACTTTTAAGGAGTGTTCTCCCTTCTTGTACTTTCCAAGGCCTGAGACAAGTCCTGTGTCTAATATTCTAAGACAGGTCAACTGACAATCAAATGATGAAGACAGGAAAGAACGGAGGTATTTGGTTAAAAACTATAAAAGCAGTGTCAACACGAAGATTTTGTGTTGCAATAGTCCCCACGGGTCATTGCACGTCAATTCATAAAGTGGGGTATTTCCTGTTCCATCACTAGCCACTTGAAGACAAACAACTCCTACATGCAGACAAAGGACAACTCTGTTATTCTCTTAGTGGGCATGCTTTCTGGTCTTCACGAATTCATATTCCTCCTCTGACGGGAATGCAAGGGTTGATTTTTTAAAAAAAAGGTCAAAGGCAACAAAAGCAAAAACAAGTGGGACTCCATCAGACTAAAAAGTTTCTGCACAATAAAGGAAACCATCAACAAAATAAAAAGGCAATCTATCAAATGGGAGAAAATATTTGAAATCATATGTGATAAGGGGTTAATATCCAAAATATATAAAGAATTCCTACAACTCAATGGCAAAAAAAAACAAAAAAACATTTTGAATTAAAAAACGGGCAGAGGATCTGTATAGACATTTTCCCCAAAGAAGACAACAGATACATGAAAAAGTGCCCAACGTCACTAATCATCAGGGAAATGCAAATCAAAGCCTCGGGTGAGGGTCCCGGTCACAGGCAGATTCACAGCAGGCAATCACAATTTAGATTTTGTGGAATCTAAAAAACAAAACAAAAACCTGAGCCCATGAATACAGAGAACAGACTGGTGGTTGCCAAAAGTGGGGATTTGGGGGGGTTGGGCAAAATGGGTAAAGGGGGTTAAAAGGTCCAAACTTCCAGCTATAAAGTAAGTCCTGGGGATATAATGTACAGCATGGTGACTATAGTTAATAATACTGTATTATATATTTCAAAGTTGCCAAGAGAGTAGATCTTAAATTTCTCTTATAGGAAAAAAAAATTGTCACTATGTATGGTGATGGATATTAACTAGACTTACGGTAGTGATTTCACAATATATACAAACATCGAGTCATAATGTTGTACAACTGAAACTAATATAAAACATGCCAACTGTATCTCAATAAAATATACGTTAATTTTAAGGCAGTCCGTCCCTCAGCCCGAGGTGTGGAGAGAACCAGGAGGTGGGTGGAGATTTCCAAACACTGGCCAATCAGCCGGTTGCACTAGGATCACCTGGGAAGCTTTGGACACACACAGTTCCCTGCCCCTTGGAGAACCTGCTTCAATCTATAGGTCTGGGGTAGGAGGTGAGAAAAAGGGGGTGGCAGAGACTTTTATTGTTGTTAACAGCTTTATCAAGATATAATTCACATACAATCCATGCATTTAAAGTATACAATCCAGGGGCACCTGGGTGGCTCAGTCAGTTAAGCGTCTGCCTCCGGCTCAGGTCATGATCTCAGGGTCCTGGGATCGAGCCCCACGTCAGGCTCCCTGCTCAGTGGGGAGTCTGCTTCTCCCTCTCCCTCTCCCTCTGTGTGCTCTGTCCCTCTCTCAAATAAATAAAGTCTTAAAAAATATACAATCCAATGGTTTTTAGTATGTTTATAGTTATGCAACCACACCCATGATTAATTTTAGAGTATTTTTCATCACCCCTCCCCAAAAAACCTGTGCCTATTAGCCATCACTCCCCAATCTCCCTATCACCCCAGCCCTAGGTAACCACTAATTACTTTGTCTCTATGGATTTACCTATTCTGGACATTTTATAAAAATAGATTCATATAATTGCATTTTTTTGTGACTGGTTTCTTTCATTTAGTATAAGATCTTCAGGGCTCATCTATATTGGAGGAGGTATCAGTATTCTGTTTTAATGGCCAAATAATATTCCTTTGTATGGATATACCACATTTATCAATTCATCACTTGATGGATATTTGGGTTGTTTCCCGTGTTAGGCTACTATAAATAATGCTGTGCACATTCATGTACAAGTGTTTGTGTGGACAAGACTTATTTTTAAACTGAGCCAGGTCGGTGGTTCTCAAACAGGGGTCATTTTGCCCCCCAGGGGAAATGCGGCAATGCAGGGAGTTTGGGTTGTCACACCTGGAGGAGGGATACTCCGGGCATCAACTGGAGAGATGTCAGGGATGCGACTGAACATCCTACAAGGTACAGGGCAGCCCCACAACGAAGAATTATCCCCTTGAAAATGTTAATAGTGACCAAATTGAGAACTCCCTGCCTGAGGGGACGGAGGAACAAAGGGAGGAAGTTGGGGAAACCCTGAGTATTCGCATTCTTTCTTCCAATTCAACCACATCTGGACAATTTCAAATTTCTAAAGCCCAGCTTTATTTTTAAAAAGAGGGCTCACATTCCTTCAGAGCGGTCTGAGATTTCTTGTTTATACCAGGGGAGCTTAATCTGGGATCTAGGGCTGTGCGGAATTCATGAGCCACCTGAAATGGTCTACAAAATTGCAATGTGATGGTTAATGTATCTGGATAGAGGGTCTCATTCTAAACGGGCCCATGACCCAGACCTTAATGTCTTCTAAACCAGTCTCCTCCTACTTGGTTCTCTGGAGCAACACCTCACAGGCAGAAAATTCTGTTGTCTAATGTCAGTTAATCAAGGCTTAGAGAAGAACATGAGCTCCTGGGCAGATAAGATGGAGGGGAAGCTGCTTGTCCAAGGTCACTCTGACAACTGGTGGCAGACGCAAGCCTAGACCTTCCCTCTCTCTGTGCCTCACAGGGAAAGAGGCTTCAATAAAATAATCTAGCAAAGCGGTTAAGAGTGCAGGCCTCGGAGCCAGGTGGCCTGGCCTGGAATCCCTGCTCACCACTTCCTGTTGTAAGATCTTAGGGAAAACACTTACCCTTTTTGTACTCCAATTTTTTTTTTTTTAAGGATTTTATTTATTTATTTGACAGAGAGAGAGAGAGGGAGGGAGAGCATGAAAGAGAGAGAGGGCACAAGCAGGGGGAGCGGCAGAGGGAAAGGGAGAAGCAGGCTCCTGGCCAAGCAGGGAGCCCGATGCGGGGCTCGATCCCAGGACCCTGAGATCATGACCTGAGCTGAAGGCAGACGTTTAACTGATTGAGCCACCCAGGTGCCTCAGATGAAACCTCCAGATGAAACCATTCTAAATGTAAATAATCTCCCTTCAACATGTCAGTGTGAGGTTTTGTTTTTGTTTTTGTTTTTGCTGCCTCTGAAGATATATTTTTTAATTTTGGGCACAAAAAGTATACTCAGTGTATCTTCAATAGCTAATCTGTTGGATGGTGGTAAGTGCTCTGAAGAAAAATGAAGCAGGGCAAGGAGAGTGAGGGCAAGGGTGGCAGGAGGGCACGAGGGTTTTGCACAGGCAGTCAGGGAAGACCTCTCTGCGAAAGGGACAGGTTAGCAGAAGAAAGTGACGGAGGAGCCGGGTGGCCATCTGGGAAGACAGCGTTTCTGGCCGAAGCAGCAGCGAGTGCAGGGGCCTAGACCGGGGGCGCTTGGCTCCACCATGAATCCAGAGTGAGCAGAGGAGAGAGCAGTGGGTTCAAGTGTCCCTAGGGAGAGAGGAAACTGCTGAAGCTTGGAGAGGGAGAGCCAGGGCCGGCTTAGAGCCTCCATTTTTAAAATCCAGGTGAGAGAGGATGGTGGTTAGGCCAGGTGGAAGTAGTCGGGAGGGTGAGAAGGGTGGGATCCTGGATATATTTTAAAGGAAGAGCCAACAGGCTTTGTCGTTGGATCAGAAATGGGATGTGAGCGAGAATTAAGGCTAGCTCCAAAGTACACACCAGCCCCTTCCACAACTTAGTTCAATTCCTATAAATGTCTTAAGCTTTGTATCTACATTTCATATAATCAGTTTTAAGCATTTCCAAAGCTGGACTAACAAGCATAACCTTCCCCAACACGTAAGCAACCATAGAAAATCGGATGAATCAAATGAGTAATGACAGTGATTCGCCTGTTATCTTAAAAGTTGCAATATTGTTAATAAACTTAGGTAAATTCTACCATACTTTTCAACTTAAAATCTAAAGACTACAATTGATTATTCAGTTACACATTTTACATTAGCATCCACGAGGCTAATACGTTGCATACCCTACAATGCCAGGTCCTTTCAAACATGACCAACATGATAGGTCCCCAAAGGATAAATATTTCATAAGCCATTTTTAAGTTTAACACAAAAATATTAATACAATGGGGTTAACTTCATCGTCTCTAAAATTAAGCCTAAGACTTTCCAAAAATAAAGTCACACACTCAGTAAGAAAACAGTTATCAGCCCAAGTGAACTGGGGAGGGGATACCTTCTCTTTGACTGGGCTGAGACTGCTAATCAATTAGATAGTGTTGGCCAGGACACAAGTTCTAAAGATGCAGAGATCCAGGGAGAGTTGTAGGTGTGTGTTTAAGGAAGAGCACGTTGAGCTTACATGGAAGGACTCCTTGCCCTCCCAGTAGGCTATGGTAGGGTGGGAGTCTAAGGCCCCATATCTCCTAGACTCAAATTACTCATTCCGAATTCTTTTGTAATCTCCTTTATTTTATTCCCAGATTTGATGAGACAATATCTTAGAACCTCCACCCTGGTTGCCTCACCACTTGATCAGATTCAACCATGGGTGTGGTTCTCAAATTTGGCTGCGCAGGGGAATAAGCTGTAGAGCTTTATCAGTACTGAGGCCAGGGTCCGATGCAGAGACGCTGGTTTAATTGGTCTGGTGTGAGGCCTGGGCATCCATTCAAGTTTTAATAGCTCCCAGGTGACCGCACTGTGCAGCCGGCATTGAGATCTGTTACTGGAAGGTGTGATTCTTATCCAATGTGGGTGGTATTGGCCACAACTTCTCAAGTCCTTCTAAACTTGTGAGGATTCAAAAACTCCTTAAATTCTTGTAGTGCTCGGGGACCAGAGTGGGAATACTCAGCATCACCATTCATTCCTCTAGTGTTTGTTGCATGCTTACCTTATGCAAGTCATCCCTCTAGGCCCTCAAGTTACAGTGGCTGCTCAGCCAAATCTCTGCCCTGTTTAAGCTTACATTCCAGAAGACAGACAGTTGATAGTCAAAGAAGAAAACAGATCAACCATAATGTGAAGAGCAGCCATATAACATAGTGGTTAAGAGTGTGGTCTTGAGCTGGCTGGAGTCTAAATCCTAGCTGTGTGTGACTTTGGTCAGTTTCCTCGTGTATAAAAAGGGGATGATAATAGTAAGTTCACTATCAAATCATAGAATGAAAAGTTAATCCATGTAAAATGCTTAGACCAATTTCAGATGAACAGAAACTATTCAATAAGATTTAACTATTACTTAATATCAGATACTGATAATATTATGAAGACAAATCCAACTAATGGAGGATAGTTGAAAGAAAGGCAGGCAGGGGCAAGGGGCCCTATCCTAAGAGGAAACTACCCTTAAAGGAAAAAGCCCCCATCCTGTTATTCTACACCACCCTGAAAGGAGCCCTCCACCCTTTCCCATGTAAACAACTACCTGATAGGTAGATGAGCATGTGGATAAAAACCTGATTGGGTGACAGGCGCCTGGAGGGTTATTCAGATTAATAGAGCCTGCCAACAATCTCATAAAAACCCCTAGACTTAGAAACTCCAATGGCAACCCTCTAGGGCCCCCTCCCTCTTCCGGAGCTTTGTACTATCGCTCAATAAACTTTGCTTTGCTGCCCACCACTCTTCGTCTGGTCTACCTCTTCATTCTTTGAAGCAGCGTGAACAAGCGCCATGGGCACTAAAGGCAGAGAAATCCCGAAACACAACTGGGTTAGGGAATAAAAGAGATGGGAGTGAGAGAATAAAAGGCTGGGAGGGAAAAGGGAGGATTGTTATTTCAGTTGAGGTAGTCATGAAAGGCCTCTCCAAGGAGGTGACATTGGTGTAGAGGCCTGAATGAAAAAAGGGACAGATTTGCCAAAAGTCTGGGTTCAAGAGAACAGCAAAAAACAAGGTCCTGTGGCAGAAAACTGCTGTGGAGGTCTGGGAAAAAGAAAAGGACTGGGATGCATGGAGTGAATGGGGAAAAATAGCCCATTGTGTCACTCAGCACATCTGTAGACTGAGATCTCTCACTAGACTATGAGTTGCAAGTCTTTGTGTCCTTGTACCATCCTGGGCCATGGAATAGGTTCTATGAATGTTTACTGAATAAAGACATTCATTATTAACCATGTATAGCCCCTCCATCAGCAAATTAGAAGATCAGGATTCTAGGCCCAATTTTTCACTCCCTAGTTCCACGCAAAACCCATCTAGAAGATGTTACATGGATGGTGATCTCCTAAGGCTTTGTTTTATAAAAAATATGGTCAGCAGCCCAGGAGAAGGAACATCAGATGGGCCACCAGTTTATAAGAACAATGCAAGTCCTTTCCTTGGTTCTCATAAGTGAGTGGATACAATTCCCTAGGGTACCATTATTATGTATAACTGCTTATATGCAGTCAAGGGTTACCAAAATTAGTGCTTTGCTAGTGTTTCCTAGGGACTGATTTAACATTCAACTGATGAGCCTGGCTGCCAAGCCCTTCTCTTGGGTGTTGGCCCTCCCACTGTTTGTGTGCCCAGCATTGCTGGAATTCCTGCCAATTTTAAGTGGAAGCTTTGTTATTGCATCATCAATGTTGTTTAGAGTTGATCGTGTTTCTTTCTTCCAGGTTTTCTCACCTTTTAATGATAACTTCCTGTATCTCTCCAACCTTCTCAGTATGGTGTGATGCAGGTTTGTTTTGTGAGCCCTGCAGGCTGTAGTATAAAGAGGTTCATCAACATTTTTCCATTACTTAGGTTTTAAGTTGTGTATTTCGTTGTGTGTTTAAGTGTTTAGGTTGTGTTTTTGTTGCTTTAGTCTGTCCAGCTTTCCTTCCACTTTTTTTTTTTTTTAAAGATTTTATTTATTTGAAAGAGTGAGAGCAAGAGAGAGAGCATGAGCAGGTTGGGGGGGGGGGTCTGGGCGGGGAGGGGGGAGGAAGACTTCCCGCTGAGCAGGGAGCCTGACACAGGGCTCAATCCCAGGACCCTGAGATCATGACCTGAGCTGAAGGCAGACGCTTAACCGACTGAGCCACCCAGGCACCCCTCCACTTTCATTTAGTAATGGCATCGCACTTTTAGCTTGGTGACTCCTTCCCCAACTGCATTGGCCCTAGTAGGGTTGTTTAACTTGGAGTCTCGCCTCCCCTGCCTCCCTCCCTCCTTGTCCCTGCCGCAAGGTTGCTTACCTTACCTGGCTAACCAAGACGAGCACTTCCTTCCACTAGTCACAGTGAGCCCCGAGTTCAGGGATGGGTCCTGACCCATATTAAACCATTAGGGTCCTTACTATCCGTTGACAAATCAATGCTCCTTAGGGGGGAGAGCAGCCTGCCCTCTTCCTCTGGATAGTGGTTCTTAAAACCAACAACCTTTTTATAAACAAGTATTTTGTTATTATCCCTTTAATATACCAAAAGAAAATTCATAGATAATACCAATGTCATTTAGAAAAATCAATGATGTCCTAATACAAAAGAGAAATAAAAGTAACATAAAACATAAAAAATAGCTTACTGTAAAATAAAACATAAATATGTAAACTCAAGGACATGCCTACACTAGAAGACAAAATAGGATAAGCAGATGCTTGCCACAAACAGAATCACCATGAGTGTGACAGTGACAGATGGAGATGTGTGCAGGTGACCTGTGTAGTACCTCCAATACTACTAGTGTCATAACCATTGGTGATATCTGAAATAGCAAAATAGTGAGCATTACTTGGTAAAATTTCAAACAAAAGAAGTACAGTTTTCCCCTCACTGTACACATGGTAGTATTCATGGACAATTCAGTGTGTCCCATGTAACCCATGTACTGCCCCACTGAGATGCTCCCTGGGGACAGAGGCCAGTGGATGTCATCTTTGGGCTCCCCTCCTCTGCCTCACTCCAGGTCACCAGGATCTCCCCAAAAGGAGCTTGTATACTCAGGTGGCACCCTGGTTTTTGCAGCTGCGACCAAAGGACACCTACACCACCTGGCCCTGGTGGTCGGTGGGGCTTATGCTTGCAGGTGTCCAGGACTGTAACAAATGAAGAAAGAATTCTTAACCTGCTGCTGCCCCAGGGAGATAAGAGCAGCAGAGAGGCAACAGACTGAGGAGCCAGTCTTTTTCTGAAAGAGAACTTCTAGTTTGTCCCTACAGCTGTGACCTGAGGGGCAGGCTTATAAACATACATCTAAGGCCATGTGTAATTCTTTCCAAGGGCTTCCAAGGGTAGGGGCCATCTTCCTGCTTTCTCTGTCATGCTTTAGATCATGGCTTTCTCCCTAGAGTGGAGCTTGTACATGCCTCTGGTGCCCCATTTTTTATAGCTGATGCTCTTTGTGGCTGCCACCCAGGGAATACCCCTTGATTGTCTGTCTCTGGTGGGCAGCGGGGCTTATGTTCACAAGTACAAGGGGGTAGTAGCAGAGAAAGAAAGAGCTCTTAACTGGCTATCACCACAGGGCTCAGCAGAGAGGGAAGAGTCAGAAATGCCTAACTCCTAGTCTTCCCCTGGAAGAGATAGATCTATATACTTTAAGAGATTTTGTCAGAGAGAGCGTGCTCACAAGCAGCGGGAAGTGGCAAGCAGAAGCAGGCTCCCTGCTGAGCAAGGAGCCTGATGCAGGACTCAGTCCCAGGACCCTGGGATCATGACCTGAGCCAAAGGCAGACGTTTAAGGACCGAGCCACCCAGGCATCCCCAAGGAATATCTGTATACTTTAAAAGCTGCTGCCTGAAGGTCTGGGTTCCAATCAGCCTGAATCCAGGTGCTGAATAAAATCTTCCCCTTTGGCACACTGCTAGGTCTTGGCATACCCTCAGCTATGGAGAGCCACTAAAAATAAGTTAGGCTGCTTGGGCAATTACAAAGGTTTAAGAGACAACCAAGAACTAGGGCAGGGTTGAACATAAGGCTCATCTTCAACATGAGGCCACACCTTCAAGAAAGGGAGAGGTGGCTGTTTTATCTAATGCATAAAAACCAGCAAAGAGTCAAAGAAAATGAAATAGAAATATGTTCCAAAAGAAAGAATAAGATAAAACCTTAGAAAAAGACATTAATGGAGAGAAGTGATTTACCTGATAAAAAGTTCAAAATAATGATCATAAAGGTACTCACCAAACTCAGCAAAGAATGGATGAACCAAAGGAGAATTTCAACAAAAAGATAAAAAACATAACAAAGTACCAAACTGAACTCATAAAGCTAAAGAATACAATAGATGAACTGAAAAATACACTAGAGGGATTCAACAGCAATATAAAATAGAAGAAAGGATCAGTAAACTGAAAGACAGGGCAGTGGGACTCATTCAGTCAGAGCAGCAAAAAGAAAAAAAGATGAGAAAATGGTAAGATAGCTCAGGGGACTTGTAGGACAACATCAATCAGACCAAGATTCATATTATAGGGGGTTACAAAGAGGAAGAGAGATAAAGGGGGCAGAAAACTTATTTTAAGATAATGGCTGAAAACATCTCACACTTGGGAAAGGAAACAGACATCCAGATCCAGGAAGCTCAGAGTTCCAAAGATGATGAACCCAAAGAGACCAACATCAAGACACATTATAATTGAGGTGTCAATTCAATTCAATTAAAGTTAAAGGCCAGGAAAGAATCTTAAAAGCAGGAAGAGAAAAACAACTTGTTACATACAAGGGAACGCCCATAAGACTATCAGGTTTTTCAGCAGAAGCTTTGTGTACCAAAGGGAGTGGCACCGTACATTCAAAGTGCTGAAAGAAAAAAAACCTGCCAGGGTGCCTGGGTGGCTCAGTTGGTTAAGCATCTGCCTTCGGCTCAGGTCATGATCTCAGGGTCCTGGTATCGAGTCCCGCCTCAGGCTCCCTGCTCAGCAGGGAGTCTGCTTCTCCCCCTGCCTCTGCCCCTGCTTGGGCACCCTCTCTCTCTCTCTTAAATAAACAAACAAACAACCTTAAAAAAAAGAAAACCTCCCAACCAAGAATATTCTATCGTCAGAGTTGTCATTCAACAGTTGTCAGAATTGAAGGAGATATACAAAATGTTCTCCAGAAAAGCAGAAGTTAAAGGAGTTCATATCACTAGACTAGCTTTACAAGATATGCTTAAGAGACTTCTTTAAGCTAAAACCAAAGGATGCTAATTAGTAAAACAAACAAACACAAAACACAAAAAAACATACGAAACATAAATCTCACTGGTAAAGGTAAATATATAATAAAATTCGGAATAATCTAATGTTGTAAAGGTGGTGGGTTAACTGTTTAAATAGCTAGTATGAAGGTTAAAAGAGAGAAGTAGTGAAAAAAACTATAACAATTTGTTAAGGGATATATAAGATAAAAAAATTTAAATTGTGACATCAAAACATAAAACATTGTTGGTGGGAATAAAAATGTGGAGTGTTAGAAGGTGTTCATACTTATGTTGCTATCAATTTAAAATAGATTCTTATAAATATAAGTTGTTTTATGTAAGCATCATGGTAACCATAAAGCAAAAACCTATAGTAAATACACAAAAGATAAGGAGAAAGGAATGTAAGCATACCACTACAGAAAAGTCATGAAATCACAAAGGAAGAAAGAGAAGGAACACAAGTCTTACAGAACAGCTGGAAAACAGTTAACAATAGGTCAGTAGTACATACCTATCAATAAGTACTTTAAACGTAAATGGTCTAAATTCTCCACTTAGGGGCACCTGGGTGGCTCAGTCGTTAAGCGTCTGCCTTTGGCTTAGGTCCTGATCCCAGGGTCCTGGGATAGAGCCGCGCATCAGGCTCCCTGCTCAGCGGGGAGCCTGCTTCTCCCTCTCCCACTCCCCTTGCTTGTGTTCCCTCTCTCGCTGTGTCTCTGTTAAATAAATAAATAAAATCTTCTAATAAATAAATAAATAAATAATACATTCTCCACTTAGTCTCTAGAGCATTGAATAGATTAAAACAAAAACAAGACACACTATATGCAGAATACAAGAAACTCACTTCAGATGTAAGGACATACACAGACTGAAAATGAAGAGATTGAGGAAGATATTCCAAGCAAATGGAAACCCAAAGAAACTTGTGAGAGCTACACTTCTATCACAGAAAATAGACTTTAAGAAAATGTTTACATAATGATAAAAGGGTCAATCCAACAAGAAGATATAATATTTGTAAATATATATGCACCCAAAATAGAAGCACCTCAATATATACAACAAATTTTAAGCAACCCGAAAGAAGAAATACACTAATAATAGGGGACTTTAATACCCCACATTCATCAATGGATAGATCAGACAGAATATCAAAATGGCCATAAATGACACGTTAGAACAGATGGACTTAAAAGACATAAACAGAACATTCCATCCAAAAACAACAGAATACACATTCTTCTCATGTGCACATGGAACATCCTCCAGGACAGATCATATATTAGGCCACAAAACAAGTCTTAATAAATTTAAAAAGACTGAAATCATTTCAACCATCTTTTCCAACCACAATGGTATGAAAACTCAAAATCAATTACTAGAAGAAAACTGGAAAATCCACAAATATGTGGACGTTAACCAACATGTCACTGAATGAGCAATAGATCAAAGAAGAAATAAAAATGTTGAGACAAATGAAAATGGAAATATAATATTCCAAAACTTATGGGATGCAGCAAAAGCAGTTCTAAGAGGGAAGTTCATAGTGATAAAGATCTACATCAAGAAACAAGGAAAATCTCAAACTAAACTTACACTTCAAGGAACCAGAAAAAGAACAAAGCCCAAAGTTAGTAGAAAGAAGGAAACAACAAAGATCAGAGCAGAAATAAATTAAATATAGACAAAAAGGACAACAGAAAAGATCAGTGAAACTAGGAACTGATTTTTTGAAAGAAAAAAGTAACAAATCTTTAACTAGACTCATCAAAAAAATAAAAATAAAAAAAAGAGGACTTGTGTAAATAAAATCAGCAATGATAGAGGAGATGGTTCTGCCAATACCATAGAACTACAAAGGGCTTATAAGAGACTATTATGAAAAATTATATGCCAACAAATTGGACAACATAGGAAAAAATGGATAAATTCCTAGTAACATACAACCTACCAAGACTAAATCAGTAAATCTGAAAAGACAAATGGTAGTAAGAATATTAAATCCGTAATCAAAAACCTCCCAACAAACAAAAGTCTAGGACTAGATGGCTTCACTAGTGGATTCTACAAAACATTTAAAGAAGAATTAATACCAAGTCTTCTCAAACTCTTCCAAAAATAGAGAAGCAGGGAATACTTTCAAACACATTTCATGAGGCCAGCATTACTCTGGTAACAAACCAGACAAGGATGCCACATGAAAAGAAAATTACAGGCCAATATCCCGGATGAACATAGATGTGAAAACCCTCAACAAGATATTAGCAAATAGAATTAAACAATATATTAAAAGGATCATATACCATGACCAAATGGGATTTACTCCAGGGATGCAAGGATGCTTCAATATCCACAAAATCAATGTGATATCACATAATCACACAATAAGGAATAAAAATCATATGATTGCCTCAATAAATGCAGAAAACACACTTGAAAAATATAACATCTGTTTATGATTAAAAATAACTCTAAGAAAAAAAGTGGGTATAGGGGAAACATACCTCAACTTAATAAGGGCCACAGCTAACATCATACTAATAGTGAAAAGCTAAAAGATTTCCTCTAAGATCAGGAACAAACAAGGATGGCCACTGTCCCCACTTTTATTCAACATAACAATTCAACATAACAATTAGGCAAGAAAAAGAAATAAAGAACATCCAAATCAGAAAGGAAGTAGTAAAACTGTCACTATTTACAGATGACATAGTATTATATATAGAAAATCCTAAAGATTCCAAACACTGTTAGGATAAACAAATTCAGTAAAGTTGCAGAATACAAAAATCAACATACAAAAATCTGTTATATTTCTATACACTAATAGCAAACTATCAGAGATTAAGGAAACAGTCCTATTTACAATTGCATCATAAAGAATAAAATATTTATGAATAAATTTAGCTTAGGAGGTGAAAGACCTGTAAACTGAAAACTATCAGACACTGATGAAAGAAACTCAAAAAACACAAATAAATGCAAAGATACTCTGTGCTTATGGATTAGAAAAATTAATATTGTTAAAATGTCCATGGTACTCAAAGCAGTCTACAGATTCAGTGTGATTCCTATCAAAATTCCAATGCCATTTTTCACAGAAATAGAAAAAAAAAACAATCCCAAAATTTGTATGGAACCCCAAAAGACCCTGAATAACCAAAACAATCCTGAGAAAGAAGAACAAAGCTGGAGGGATCACATGCCTGGATTTCAAACTACATTACAAAGCTATAGTAATCAAAACAGTATCAGAGTAATCAAAAACAGACATGGAGATCAGTAGAACAGACTAGAGGGCCCAGAAATATAACCACACACATGGTCAATTAATTTATGAGAACAGGAGCCAAGCATATACAATGCGGAAAGGACAGTTTCTTTAATAAATGGTTTTGGGAAAATTGGACAGCCACATGCAAAAGAATCATGCTGGACCTCTAACTTGCACCATACACAAAAATCAATTCAAAATAGATTAAAGACTTGAATATAAAACCTGAAATCATAAAACTCTTAGAAGAAAACATAGGCAGTAAGTTCATTGGTCTTGGTGATAGTTTTTTGGATTTGATACCACAAGCAAAGACAACAAAAGCAAAAATAAAAAAGTGGGATTATACCAAACTAAATAACTCTGCACAGCAAAGGAAACCATCAACAAAACAAAAAGGCAACCTTACCAAATGGGGGAAAATACTTGCAAATCATGTATCTGATAAGGGGTTAATATCTAAAATATATAAATGATTCACATAACTCAACAGCAAAAACAAAAACAAAGAAACCCCCAAACCATCTGATTAGAAAATGGACAGAGGATCTTTTTTTCCAAAGAAGACATACACATGGCCAACGGGTACGTGAAATGTTTTCAACATCACTAATCCTCAGGGAAATGAAAATCAAAATGAGATATCACCTCACACCTGTTAGAATGGTTATTCTCAAAAAGGCAAGAAATAACAAGTGTTGGAGAAAAGGGAACCCTCGTGAACTATTGGTGGGAATGTAAATTGGGGTGGTCCCTACGGAAAACAGTATGGAGGTTCCTCAAAAACTAAAACTACACTATGATCTAGGAATTCCATTTCTGGGTATTTATCCAAAGGAAAAACACTAACTCAGAAAGATACACTCACACCCATGTTCAGTGCAACATTATTTACAATAGCCATAGAAGTAATCAAAGTGCCCATGATGGATAAATGGATAAAGACGATGTGGCATATATATATACGATGATATATATATATATGTGTGTGTGTATATATATATATATATACATATATATATATATATATGATGATACACACATACACGATGGAATACAATTCAGCCATAAAAAAAGAATGAATTCTTGCCATTTGCGGCAACAACAGCTGGATGTTGGTACGGTATGCCATGTGAAATAAGTCAGACAGAGAAAGGCAAATACCATATGATCTCATTTATAAGTGGAATCTAACAAACAAAAACCAAAACTCCTAGACAGAAGGAACAGAATGGTGGTTGCCAGAGGCAGGGGATGGGGGTGGGGGTGGCTGAAATATTGAAGGGCCTCAAATCATAGTCTTCCAGTTATAAAATAAGTCCTGGGGATGTAACATGCCGCATAGGGACTAGAGTTAATAACACCATATCGTGAATTTGAAAGTTGCTAAGTATGTACATTTTAAAAGTACTCATCATAAGGAAAAAAATTTAGAACTATGTGTTGTGATGGATGTTAACTAGACTTACTGTGGTTGATCATTTCACAATACATAAAAGCATGGATCCCTGTTTGTACACCTGAAACTAATAACATTTTATGTAAATTTTATCTCTGTGTAAAAAAAAAAAAAAAACCTGCAAGGACTTTATGTTTGTATATAAAATAGGGTTAAGTCTAGGCTCGGTTAATTATAAGTAGGCTCTGCACCTACGTTAATGTCCATTGGGACAGTAGAAATATGTATGGCACAGGAGGTAATTCTTGTCTAAGAGTGTCCCTTGCTTTGCAGGATATCTAAGCGTTAAAGTCAAGGAGTAGCTCCCCACCCTCGTTGTGACAACCCAATCTTTCCCACAAGTTTCTGAGATACTCTCTAGGGGGCACTGTTGCCATTCAACTCCATACCTTGAGAGGCACTGTGCTGGGATCATAAGTTCTAAGCTAGAGCTGCTTGTAGTCCTCTCCCAGCTTCCTGGACACCGCCATCAGTAGAACATGCGAATGAAGCCAATGTGCAGAGGAAGGTAGAACTGAGAGGTGGCACGAGAGAGAATCCTAAAGACATTATTTGAGCTCCTGGATCCATGTGTGCCTGAAGTCAGAAAACGTGTACTTTCCACTTTACCTGAGCATCAGATTTCCTTTTGGTTTCTAATGCATGCAACCCACCCAAAATTTAGTCTAAGACATGGTTCTAAAGGCAGTTGTAGATATAATTATCCTTTTTGGGGGGCTTGTTTGATGATACTTTATCATTACTATTGACTTTTTTCTTCTGCAAAGTATAAACAGAAAGGGCAAAGTGAGCTCCAGAGTATTATGTCTTAGTAGGTCAGACTTAGTAAGGTCTTTTTTACATTTTACTTAGATTCAATTAGCCAACATATAGTACATCATTAGTTTCTGATGTAGAATTCAATAATTCATCAGTTGCATGTAACATCCAGTACTCATCACATCACATGCCCTCTTTAATGCCCCAGACTTAGTAAGGTCTTGAGTAAATGACCTTTTCTTTTTATCATGGAACTGATCTACACATACATACATACACACACACACAGCCCTGGCAGACATATTCCTATACTATGGCCACATTCCCTGGGCATAGCTGATTGGTCCAGAGATGAACCAATCAAATTCCCTTTCCCAGGAATTTCAACCCAGGTCCCAGTGGACTGAATTACTCTCTCCAGGTCTGGAACGGTTATAGGTAACATGAACATTAGGGTGGGGGGAGGGGAGAGCTGTAAGGCAGCAATGGTCTACCAGGTGACTTAGGGAAACAGCAAAAATGGATTAGCAAATGTGAAGGAAAAGTTTCAGAAATGTTTCAGTTCCAAGCCCCATCCGTTCCCAAGATCCAGCTATATCCTGCCCTTGTAAATCCTGCTTTTGGTTATATCTCCAGGGGGCTTCTTCACTTGCCTCTAAAGAATTCTAAGCTAATACCTTATTCCCATAGGTATTTTAAGTTCTCTCTTCACCCCAAATCAGATCACCAGGAAGCCACACCACACAGTGAGGGTACGGGGCGGGGGGGTCATCCACTGCAGAACCACCTGGCTGGGGGGGCGGGGAGCGGGGCCGGGGGGGGGGTAGGTGGTACATGGGTAGGTAATAGGTTTTCTTTGGCTTTAATCAAAGGTCAACACAAGAAACAACCACACACTTTTTTTGTATTCAAACCCAGGCTCTGACCCTCATCCCTGGAGTTGTTTTCTGAGCCTCAGTTTAGCTCTAAAATGGGCACGTTTTTAAGGGCTTACAGGAATCAAGCAGGACAACATGGTCGAACGCTCATCATCTCATGGAAAAGCCAAACATTCAGCAAGAAGTAAACTCAATGGTCAGTTCCAGCTACAAAAGCTTCGACACATTAGCTCCCTTCTGAGAGCCTCATCTTTCTCGTTAGTTCCCTGCCTGAGCTCCTGGCTCTTCCACTCCAGCTCGATGGCCTGGTTTCTGTTTCTCCAAGAGAACCAGAGGCTTTTTCACATTTGCTGTTTTCCTGCCTTAAACAATCCTCTTTCTAACCCTCTACACAGGCTCTTCATCTAACCCAACTCACATCTCAGGTCTCAGATAAGCCTTCCACGTGCCTCTGACTCAGGGCTGCTCCCCACACTCCCAACCCTGTTCATGCACCATGCTCTAGGCTTCATAGAATGGGTCACACCTGGAATATAGGTGTATGAGCACAGGGACCACATCTGGTATGTCCACCGAGGTAGGCAGAGCCCAGGCACTGGGCCAGATGCACAGCAGATATCCACTAAACATGCTCTTCCCTCTTGACTGAATACCAGTCCACCTTGCTTGACCGGCTCACTGCTGGAACCACCAGCTCAACCTTGCCCCTACAACTCCCTGACCAGAGATGCAGAAAAGCTGGTTGTCCCCAAGTTCATGTTTACTTAACCAAAATCAAAGTCTGATAGCTGAATAGTAAGGCTCAGCAGGCGGGACATACCCCAGCAGCGCGTCCTGGCATGGCTGGTAATGCCCTTCCTTTATCCCCAGCCATGGAGCTGTGCCTCTCATTTCTGTTGAAGAAACAGAATCTTCTTTATATGAACCCTCAGACAATAGGGTTTCAAATGGTAGAGAGAACCCCATTCCCACTGTCTTGGAGCTGTGGGGCATTGCCGTAATTCACACAGTATCCTCGCAACTGAGGAAGAGGAGCCAAAAAGAATCAAAAGCAAAAACAAAACCACTTTTCTGCAAAGGCATTCTGCGAAAGCCCCGTGCACACAGAAATGGGCTGGTTGGGTTGTTTCCAGTTGTGCTGTCGAGAAAAAAGCTATTTCTCTGTAACTCTTAACTATGAAGATACTCCTCCAGGACTATCGTATAGTTATGATTTTCACTCATTTGTTTTTAAAAGCAAAACATTTTAAAAAACTAGGCCAACGGTGTCGTGATACTCTATTGTTGGAACAGAGAGAGGTCTAGTGCTGAACAAATTCATATCTAGAAATGTTCTCCATTCAATGAAAAGCAGAAACAGAGGTTCTAAGGGGACTTAAACATGTGGCAGGACAGTTTAGATGGGAAATGATGGTAGTTACTAAGAGCTTGGGTATTGCAAATACAAGGTACAACCGCCATCCCCCACGGCCATCCCCAGCCCATGACAAGCGCTGCTAAGGGATCGTGGCAGTGTAGCACAACAGTTGAGAGTGTAGGCTCTGGAATCACACTGGGTTTGAATCCATTTAACAGCTGCATGACCTTGGGCAGGTTAGTCAATCATGCAGGGCCTCACTTAGCTCACTGATAAAGTGGGAGCAGAAGCGTACCTACCTCATGTCCTGGGGTTGACTGAATGACCAAATGATTTCCTACATATAAAACACTTAGAAGAGTAACCCAACGCAAGCACTCAAGAAATCTTAAGTCCTTATGCCAGAAACTAGACATAACCCAAGTGCTCATCAACAAGCCAATAAATTGTGATATACACATACAGTGGAATACTACTCAGCAATGAAAAGTGTAAAAAAAAACTTATTAACACGCACAACAACTTGGTTGGATCTCAGAATAATTATGCTGAACGAAAATACACCAAAAAGGTATATATAGTATGATTCCATTTACACAGAACTCCTGAAAATGCAAACCAATCTATAGTGATGGAAAGTGTATCCATGGTTGTCAGGGAATGGCAAGGCAGGGAAAGGTGGGAGGGAAGGATCACAAAGGGTCGGGAAGAAACTGTTGTGGGTGGTGGATATGTTCACTAGCCTGGTTGTGATGATGGTTTTGTAAATGTGTATATATGTCAAAAGTCAAATTGTACACTTGAAATGTGTGATCTATTGTAGGTCAATTCTCTCTTACTCAAGTTGTTTTTTTTTTTTTTTTTTTTAAAGATTTTATTTATTTATTTGAGACAGAGAGAATGAGAGAGAGAGAGCACATGAGAGGGGGGAGGGTCAGAGGGAGAAGCAGGCTCCTCGCTGAGCAGGGAGCCCGATGCAGGACTCGATCCCGGGACTCCAGGATCATGACCTGAGCCGAAGGCAGTCGCTTAACCAACTGAGCCACCCAGGCGCCCCCCTTACTCAAGTTGTTTAAGGAAAAATATCAGCCATTATTATTTCCCACTGACCCCATCCCTGATGGTCACTACTGGGTCAGGGTCAACATTCAATTTGAGTCTTATTGGCTATCCTTGGCTTAGCTGAACTTTTTTATTCTCTCCCACTTATGAGAACGTAGGATTCTAGAATTTACTAGTCCTTGGGCCTTAGACAAGCCACTGAGTGTTCATCAGTAATATGGAAATTGCAGTAGCTACCTGCCTTTCTGGACTGTTGTGACGGCTGGATGCAGAAATGCTCATCAGACTACTCCGGAACACTGCACAGTGTTAGGCAAACGTGAGGGGTGATACAGGCCGTACGCATTCTCACAGTTCATGGGTTTGCCAGGACTTAGCTGGCCAGTAGAACTTGATGCACCTTTTAAAGCAGCCCTTTAGCAAATATTATTCCAATGTATGAACAGCACGTTTTCAGGGTTGGCCATCAGGATCTGTGGGAGGAGGACTTCAGGGAGGAGAGTCTGAGGGACTCTGGCCAGGCTGCTTGGAGAGGCCCAGCCGGCGCTGGCAGGAACTGTCGTATATAGACCTTCCTGGGTGGAGAGTCTGCCACGTAGAGAAGCTTCTTCCTTCTGCCCAGGGGCCCGTGCCCTTTGATGAATTAAAGCCTGGTGCTGATTGGCATAGCCGGGCCTGGCTTGATCCCTTGTGTAAAAGCAATCGTTTATGTCACTCTACAGAGCCCCAAAGGGGTGTTTGCAGGAAACAGCAAATGTTAAAAGACCACATTTGGGGGGATGGGAAGGAATAAACCCAGAGTAAAAAAAAAAGACTGGAAAGATACAAACTAAAATTGTACCAAATGCATGCCAAGAGATACAAATCAAAACACTAACAGTAGTTACTTTTAGTCTTGGGATCTGAGAAGTTTTCACTTTATCTGTGTTGTTTTCTACAGTGAGAGGCTATCACTTCTTGCAATAAGACCAAAAAGAGGAAAAAAAAGGTCACAACGTATTTCTGGTATGGAATTGCTGCTACCTTTGTTCGGAAGAGCAAGAAACATTCTAGTTACCTCTAATCAATAGAGATAGCCATCAACCATAAACACACGCAAATAATTTAAATGCCTCAAGCCTATGCATGTTCTGGCCAGCTCAGGCATCTGACCCTGACATCTGTACCACATGGTAGTTTCTGGAAAGTCCTTCTGTGCCCCTTGACACCCAAATGAGAAGGACAGGGATGTCCCCCAAGCCTCCTTATGTCCTTTAATGCTAGATCTTGCTCTGTAGTCTATACGTAGATCTAAATTCTTGAATCAACAGGTTTTCTGCCTGTAGGACTCAGCTTGAAGTTAATTGAATTGTACCCCGAATTCCCCCAGGCCTATCAGCCAGTGGGTCTAGAGCAGGTCCAGCCAAGAGTGATGAAATGGTGCTCACCGGTTCATGGCCTTCGCCGTCAACCAAGCCCTGGACCCACCACAAAGAACCTCTTCATGATATAGGATCCCCAGAAGCATCTCGTGTGTGTCACACAAACTTCACTCCGGCCACCACCGTCCGATGGTCTCCCTTGTGGAGCCAGCAGTGTCCTTTTGCCCTACATTTCTCTGTAGAGCCCAGGTGGATTTCAAATCCTGCCGTAAGGATTACCAGCTGTGTATTCTCGGGCGAGACACTGCTCTGCATCAGTTTCCTTTTCAGTCAGATGGGCACAGTACTACCTATTTCCTAGGGGGTTTGTGAGGATTAAATGAATATTGCAAGGTGCCCTGAGATGTGCCTGACACAGTAAGCACTCCCTACACGTCCACTGGTATTGCTACTCTCGGCCAACGCCTCTACAGCTTTCGAGAACCCACTCACTCTCTCTCTGCAGGTTCCTGGCAGCACGTGAAAGAATCTTCATGCTACCAATGGATGAAAAAGACTTTGAATAAAACCCTAGGCTTCAGTTTTGTCCCAGTGAGCTGCTTGGATGAAATTCTTAATGCAGCTTTCCCGGGAGGCATTTTTCCAAGACTAGATCTCCTCTCTTATAGAGTGAGCTGGAGCCAAAGTCAACCTTCAGAATTCTAAGAGCTGGGAGGGGCTCTGGCCACGATGGGTTTATTCACTCTCCAGTAGCTTTCATACATGGTTTAGGGTTTAGCCTGGGCTCCCCAACTAAATAGGGATAGCTGAAGGGGCGACCCAGGCATTATTTTTTTTTAAGAGAGAGTGAATGCATGCAAGGAGTTGGGGGGGGCAGAAGGATAGAGAGAATATTAAGCAGGTTCCATGCCCAAAATAAAGCCTGATGTGGGGCTCGATCTCACAACCCTGAGATCATGACCTGAGTCGAAATCAAGAGTCAGACACTTAACCGACTGAGCCACCCAGGCGCCCCTGGTATTTCTTTAAAACCTCCCCAGGTGATACCAATGTGTGGTCAAGGCTGAGCTGTGCTGCTTCCGCCAAAACCAAAGGCCATGCTGGGAAGGTTTTCACAGGAGTCATGGATCACAGGTGGTGGTTAGCCTATGGTCATATTTAAAGATACAAGCAGAGGTTAAGAAACTGACAAGATTGGGGGCTCAGAAATGGGGTCCATAGTATATCAAAGCTCCAGGGTATTTTCTCACCTTTTTGGAAGACTTAGTTTGAGGGACTCCCCAGGTAGTATGGTTTAGGTCTTGTTATTTAGAGTTCTAGGGGAAGAGTTCCTTTTATGATTCCACCACCCCTGCTCTCAATTAGAGCTCCCTGCCTGAGTCCAAAGGCAGGGCTGGGCAAAGGCAGATCCCAGCCTCCTCACAGCTCTGAAGTGGCCCTGACCTGGAGGCATTCAGTCTCTCAGTGAGAGGAACAGAGCCAACCCTAGAGTACATGCTGAAGGTGGGACAGGAAGCTGTGCCTTGAAGCCTAGGGAGGGGGACTATGCAGAATTTCTGAAGAGGCTGGGGGCAGCTGGGGGGCGGCGCGGGGGTGCACTAGGGAGAGAGGACAGGTATGTCCTTGGGAAGGATCCCTAACTACACTGTGCTTCAGATTCTTCAAACGTCAAATGGGGACAATAGTACCTACCTCACAGTCACTGTGAAGATTGAGTTAGTATAGTATATGTAAAGAAGGTAGTGCTGGGCACTGAGAAAACCCTTACAAGATTAGCTGAGCTCATCATTATCATTGCTGTCAACATTATTGAGCAGCAATGGTTATTCAGACTCTTCTAGAACCTGGATGAAATTTTCCTTGATAATATTCCCATCACCTTTGAGAGGCAGCAAACCCCTTTTCATGGTAGCTTTTGGGTAATGCTTTGGGTAGTCCTTCAAATTCTGATATTCAAGGTCTGTGTGTTATAATAGCGTGTTTGCACTTTATATTCCATTTCTCTAAGGTCGTTTGTGCTTCTCATTAAAACCAACTATCTTTTTCCAAAAAAAAGTTGTGCTGCTCTTTGGGATAATTGCCAAAGGAGCACTCTGGGCCTCACACAGAGTCCTAACAAGTGCCTCCTGTGGCCACCACGGACCCGCCAGGGTACCTAGAAGTGGTCAGGCTCAGAAAGGACAGAAGAACCAAGCTCACAGGACACCAATGTACTGGCCAGGCTCTGATTTATTGAATTACCGGGGGGAAGGCACTTCTTGGTGACAGGACATGGCTGTCTGGGCTCTCTGGAGCACCACTCCCTTACTGGCATCCTCCAAACCCAAATTACTAAGAGAGGGCTGTTAGGGAGCCTCAAGTCCAAGCAGAGGAAATTAGATGGTCAGGAGTGGTAGCTCATTCCAACTGTACAAAAGCCCGAGTGTTTCCTGCCATACAACTCTAGCGATTAGAATCTCCAAAGCTACGGGGTGCATATATCACTTCTTCTCCTGGGCAGAGCTTGGAGGAGGATCAGGAGGAGAAGCCTGGGCTTCTTGGCCCTGTCCCAGGTATTCCACCAGTGAGAAGCCATTAGGGTTCCACATCCTTTTTTTAGACACTCAATGTACAGAATTGGCTAGGTTACAGCTCTGATTTCCTTCATTCCAGAGAAAGTCTTCTAGTCACCTTGAGCACACCTGACAGGTTTTTACTAGGGTACCATAGTGTGAGCCCACTTCTCTCCTTACCTTCTGTGCCTTTGCCGGGTGACTGCATCCTCCCCTGTGACTGTGACCTCCACCTGTATCCCCCTGATTCCCAGTCATGGTTTCATCTTCCAACCCAACCTGGATATCCGAACCCTCCAACTGGCTCCCTCTCTACCACATCCAAACTCAGTGTGGGCTCCCCTACCCCCTCCCTGCTACTTCCCCACATGGTCACCCTATTGTCCATCCAGACTTTCCAGCCCAAACCCTGAAGCAGCCTTGGGTCTCGCTTACCTTTCTTCACTCCCAGGCCTCATCAATCCAAGTCCTGCATAACTTCTCCTAAATTTTTTTAAAACAATGTAACAGAACATTGATTTATTGCAAGGTAGGATACACAGTGACATGCCATCCTTCTGTCTATGTGAGCTTGGTTAGTGAGGAAAGCAACTGTTGAATGTTTGCCCTTGCTCCTTTATTTCTTCAAAATTCAATCCCGGTTTACTTTTTCCATATAACACCTAGCTGCCAGACTGGGACAGAGCAGGGTCCCCTCCGTGAACTCCAAAGCTCCTTGGCCAGTGGCCCCAGGCTTCAGAGTCTCTGGGCCTCGGTCTGCAGTCCCACCATGCACCTCTTCTGGCCTCACTTTTATTTCCCTATAACACATTTTTTTTTTTTTTTTAAATCATCCTAGGCCCTTGCTGGCCTATGTTTCAGGAATGCTCTTACCAGCCTACCTCTACTCATCTAGAAAGATTCCTGCCAAAGCTCACCTTCTCCAGAAAGCTTCTCTGCCTACCCGCCCCCCCCATACTGACCAGCACAGCACAGCGCCCCGGAGCTCACCACAGTGGGGTCTAGCTGTGTCTGTCTGGCCCCAGTAGGCAGTGAGGCCGTCTAGCTTTCAACTCCCACCCCTAATGCTAATGTGGTACCTGCACAAAAGGGAACCTCCCAGCAGCACATTTACATCCTCCTCTAAGGGGGTGGCTTCTCTAACACCTGATTCCCAGTGTCGCTTCCATAGCGTCAGCCCCTCCTGACGTCAGTGCCCAGATCTGGGGCCCTTGATTTTTGAGAGTTCTTCCCATTAGCAGGTGCAAACTGAAAGGTTATTTTTGTTTGAAGAAGAGATAAGGAATCTGGAATCGGGGTGCCTGGATTTGAATCCGGACTCCCATCATATACGCTGTGTGACTTGGGACAAGTATTGATCTACCTCAGTTCCGTCTCCCATAAACAAGGAGGACCGTTGTGTCGAGCTCCTACGATTGTTCTGAGGGCTCAAGGAGTTTGTATATATGAACACAGTCTGGCCCATAGTGAGCACTGCATGAGAGTTAGCCAGTCCTGGGATTATTTCCAGAACACTGTCACTCAGATCACAGGTCGCCTTTCCTCTTGGCTGCTCTCACCTACTTCATCTCCTCAGAGGCACACGCGTGGCCTGGGGGCATAACCCTCTGTGCTCTGGCAAAGTCCCTATTTCCAATTAAGGCTTCATTCAGAGCTTCCAGGTGTACCTGAATTTTTGGAGGACACTATCCAACGGACTCTAGTCAGTCTCTGGGTTTAGGTGTTCCAGACCAGATAATTACCCAGGAACTCCAGACATTACAGAACTACCTATTACTGGTGTAATTTTGCAGTGCTCTCACATTTCCTATACTCTTGTGTGTCAGGTTCCAAAGGACTCTAAAGCATTCAACATAGCCCAACACACGTAGAGTCAGGACAGAGACACAGCCCAAACTCTCTAGCCTTACCTTTCTGACTCTTTCTTCTGAACCTCCAGAGAATAAAGAGGATGCTGACAAATGAAGCAAGAAAGATAAGGTGGGAGGATTTAACTCCATACCTCTTGCCACTCTCATACCTTTGTGTGTTTGCTCAAAAAACCTGCCCATTGACAGGAAACTCTCACATGTTTGCTCAAGTCTCTTTGTTCATATAGTCTAGAGCTTTGACTATTGGTTCCCAAAGCCTGGGCTATAAGAGGAGCAAAAGGCACCCATGGGCACAGGATGGGCCCCTGCAGTGTACATATAAGAGCACCAGCCATTAGGAACCACCTTGCTGGCTCTGTAGCAGACCTACTACCCTGTCCATCCCAGGGACCCAAGAGTGTGAAGGACTCAGGGGAAGTGGAAAGCTCCACAGTTAAGACAGAGCCATACCTCATCATTCACACCCCCAAAGAGTGTGGGTACCAATATGAAAAGACCAAAAAGATTATATGAAGTAGATAGGCTACATGCAAATAACATTTAAAAGGCTTAAAAAGCAGTACTGTTCTTGGTTATAGTATTACTAACTATGGATTACGCTACAGAAATTGCTTCTTTTCTTATCTGTAATCTAGGCTGCAGATTCTGTGAGGTTAGGAGACTTTATCTGTCATACCGTAAGAGGCACTCAATAAATAGTCCTTGGATGAGGAAATGTTAAGCTTTTATTTTATATGGCCACCATGTGTTAGGCACAGAGTACATTAAAATAATCCCTGGAAATAATATAGAATTGATTCAGAAATGGAACACCATAAAAATTTACTTAAAACTGTGTTAAGAGTTAAGACCCATAAGTGGCATGACTGAACACCACCTGGCAGAGAATCAGTTCTCGTAGAGTGTTAGCTATTACACATCTCTCGTGGGCATGTTTGAGCACCATACCTTGCACAGCGTAGAGTACATGGAAGGAGCTCAATAAAGTTTGCTGATAAATTATAACATCAATAAACTAAAATGTGAGGTGGGGGTAGAAGTGAAAGAATTTTCACATGCTATCCAAGTTAACCTACCAGCTCAAAATAGGATGTTATAACTATAAGACATTTTATGTAAGCCCCACAGTAACCACAAAGGAACAACCTATAGTAGATACACACAAGATTATGATAATGGTATCAAAACTTACTACCACAAAAAGTAATCAAATTAAAAAGACTGCCAAAGAGAAAGAAAGGGACAAAGGCATCATAAAACAATCCGAAAACAACGAACAAATTAACAAGTCTTTACCTATCAATAATTACTATAAATGTGAATTAAATTATCCAAAAGACAGAATGGTTGAATGGAAAGAAAAAAAAAAAAAACCCCAAACACTAGATCCAATGATAAAGAGACTCCCTTTCACTTAAAGATCACACAGGCTAAAAGTGAAGGGTATGAAAAAAAAAAAAAAGATATTCCAAGTAAATAATAAATCAAAGAGCAGGGTAGTTTTACTTTTATTTAAAAAAAAAATACTTTGTGCTACAAATGGTCACAGGTGACAAGGAAGTTCATTATATAATGATAAAGGAATCAATTCATCAAGAAAGTATAATAATTGTAAATTTTATGCATCCAACATCAGAGCACTGAAATATATAAAGCAAATACTGAGAGAACTAAAGACATCAACAGGGGTGCCTGGGTGGCTCAGTTGGTTAAGAGTCTGCCTTTGGCTCAGGTCATGATCCCGAGTCCTGGGACCGAACCCTGCATCAGGCTCCCTGCTCAGCGGGAAGCCTGCTTCTCCCTCTCCCTCTGCTGCTCCGCCTGCTTGTGTTCTCTCTGTCAAATAAGTAAAATCTTTAAAAAAAAATAAAAAGACATCAACAGCAATACAGTAATGGTAGGGAACTTAAATAACTTAAATAAATAACACAGTCTCAACCAGATCTAATCCCAGGCAGAGAATCTATAAGGACACAGTGGATTTCAACAACACTATAGACTAAATGGACTTAATAGACCTACAGAACATTCTATCCAACAGCAAAATACACATTCTTTTCAAGTAGAAGTGGAACAATCTTAAAGAGGGACATGTTAGACTATAAGACAAGTCTCAACAAATTCAAGAAGATAGAAATTACATCAAGTATTTTTTCTGACAATGGTATGAAACTAGAAATCAGTAACAAAATTCGCAAACACATGGAAATCCAACACACATTCTTTTAAAGATTTTACTTATTTGACAGAGAGAGCGCAAGCAGAGGGAGCAGCAGAGGGAAAGGGAGAAGCAGGCTCGCCACTGAGCAGGGAGCCCAACGCAGGCTTAGGCCCCAGGACTCAGGATCATGACCTGAGCCGAAGGCAGACGCTTAACCAACTGAGCCACCCAGGCGCCCTCAACACACTCTTGACCAACCAATATATCAAAGAAGAAATCAAATGGGACATCAAAAAATATCTTGAGACAAATGAAAATTGAAACACAACATACCAAAACTTAAAGGATGCAGCAAAAGCAGTTCTAAGAGGAAATAACTATGACAACCTACCTTAAGAAAAAAAAAATCTCAAATAAACAACCTAATAGTACACCTCAAGGAACTAGAAAAAGAACAAACTAGGCCCAAAGTTAGCTGAAGGAAGTAAATAAAATTAAAGAAATGAAATAGAGAATAGGACAAAAATAGACAAGATTAACAAAATAAGAACTGCTTCTTTAAAAATATTAAGAAAAAAAAGCGACAAACCTTTAGCTAGACTCCCCAAGGGAAAAAAAAAAAAGGACTCAAAAATCAGAAAAAGGAGCCATTACAATACAACTGATATCATAGAAATAAGGACAAAGGATCAGAGACCACTATGAACAATGTTACACCCCAAAACTGGACAGCCTAGAAGAAATGGATAAATTCCTACAAACATAGAACAGAATAATGAAGAAATAGAAACCCTATACAAACCAATGATGAATAAGGAGATGAAGCATTAAAAACAAATAAACAAAACCTCCCAACAAACAAATTTCAGGACCAGATGGCTTCATTGGTGAATTCTACAAAACATTTAGAGAAAAACTAACACCAATACTTCATAAACTCTTCCAAAATATTGAAAAGGCACTCTGAAACTAATTTTAAAAGACCAGTATTACAATAATACCAAAGTCAGATAAAGACACTACAAGAAAAGGAAACTATAGGCCAATATCCCTGATGACCATAGATGCAAAAATTCTCAATATTAGCTGGATTTGACAATGCATTACAGTGATCATGCACAAGGACCAAACAAGATACATCCCAGAAATGTAAGGATGGCTCAACATACAAAAATCAATATAGGTGATACAGCATATTAGTTGAATGAAAAATAAAATCTTAGTAGATGGAGAAAAAGCATTTGACAAAATTCAACATTCATTCATGATAAGAACTTTCAACAGATATAGAAGGAACTTACTTCACACAAAAAATGACATACATGATAGGCCCATGGCTCACATCATACTCAAGAGTGAAAGGTTAGGGGCGCCTGGGTGGCTCAGTCGTTAAGTGTCTGCCTTCAGCTCAGGTCATGATCCCAGGGTCCTGGGATCAAACTCCATATGGGGCTCCCTGCTCAGCAGGAAGCCTGCTTCTCCCTCTCCCACTCCCCCTGCTTGTGTTCCCTCTCTAGCTGTCTCACTCTCTGTCAAATAAATAAATATAAAATCTTAAAAAAAAAAAAAGTGAAAGGTTAAAAATTTTCCTCTAAGATCAGGAACTAGACAAAGATGCCCACTCTCACCGCTTCAATTCAATATAGTACTGGAATTCCTAGCCAGAGCAATTAGGACAGAGAAAGAAATAAAGGGCATTCAAGTCAGGAAGGAAGAAGTAAAGCCGTCACTATTTACAGATGACAGGACATAGTTTATAGAAAATTCTAAAGACTTTATAAAAATACTATTAGAATAAGTGAATTCAGTAAAGTGGAATGGTTCCAAATCAATGTACAAGAATCTGTTGCATTTCTATACACTAGCAATGAAATAGCTGAATAAAGAAAACAATCCCATTTGCAATAGCAACAGAAGGAATAAAATACTTAGGAATAAATTTAACCAAGGAAGTGAAAGATCTGTGCACTGAAAAACCATAAAACATTGATAAAAGAAATTTGAAGAAGACACAAATAAGTGGAATGTTATCCCATGTTCACGGATTGGAAGAATATTGTTGAAATGTCCATTCTCCCAAAGCCATCTATAGATTCAGTGAGATGACTATCAAAATTCCAATGGCATTTTTCATAGAGAAAACAATCCTAAAATTTAAATGAAACTACAAAAGACTCTGAAAAAGAACAAAGCGGGAGGCCTGACACGTCCTGATTCAAACTATATTACAAAGGTATAGTAATCAAAATAGTATGGTATTGGCATAAAAACAGACCTATAGATTAGTGGAACAGAATTGAGATCCTAGAAATAAACTTCTGTATATATGGTCACTAATATTTGACAAGGGAGCTAAGAATACGCAATTAGAAAATAGTGTCTCCAATAAATTGTGGTGGGAAAACTGGATATTCACATGCAAAAGAATGAAACTGGACCCCTATTATATACCCCTCACAAAAATTAACTCGAAAATGGATGAAAGACTTAAATGTAAGACCTGAAACTACAAAACACACAGTGAACACACACAGAAAAAGCTCCTTCATATTGGTCTTGGCAATCAATTTTATATATAGGACACCAAAAACAACAAAACAAGTAGGCCTACATCAAACTAAAATTCGTCTGCACAGCAAAAGAAAATGAAAAACAGCTTATGAAATGTGAGAAAATATTTGAAAGCCATATATATGGGAAAGGGTTAATACGCAAAATACATGATAATCATGTAGCTCAGCTAAAAAGGAAATAATCTGACTAAAAAATGGGCAAAGACAAAACAAGTCTTTTTTTTTTTAGAAGATTGAAATCATATTAAGCATCATTTCTAATCATAGTAGTATAAAACTTGAAATCAATTACAAGAGGAAATGTGGAAAATTCACAATTATGTGGGGATTAAACAACATACCACTGAACAACCAGGGGATCAAAAGAGGAATAAAAAAATATCTTTAAGACAACTGAAAATGGAAATACAACATACCAAAACTTATGGAATGCAGCAAAAACAGTTCTAAGAGGTAAGTTTATAACGATAATGCCTACATCAAAAAATAAGGAAAATCTCAAATAAACAACCTAACTTGACGTCTCAAATGAGAAAAAGAACAAAGCCCAAAGTTAGTAAAATGGAAGGAAATAACAAAGATCAGGAGAAAATAAACAGAGACTGAAAAGGCAATAGGAAAAAAAAAAAATCAAATGACTAAGATCTGGGATTTTTTTTTTTTTTTTTGAACAAAATCCACAAACCTTTAGCTAGACACACCACAAAAAGAGAAATCAAATAATATCAGAAATGAAGGAGGAGACATTACAGCTGATAATACAGAAATACAAAGGATCATAAGAGAGTACTATCCTAATTATACACCAACAAATCAGACAGTGTAGAAGAAATGGGTAAATTGCTAGAACCATACAACCTACCATGGACATACTTAAGCATGAAGAAATAGAAAATCTGAAAAGACTAGTAAGTACTAGTAAGGAGATTGAATCAGTAGTCAAAAACCTCCCAACAAGCAAAAGTCCAGGACCAGATGGCTTTGCTGGTGAATTCTATAAAACATTTAAGGAAGAATTAATACCAAGCCTTCTCAAATTGTTCCAAAAATAGAAAAAGAGGGAATACTTCTAAACTCACTTTATGAGTTTAGCATTATCCTGATACCAAAATCAGACAAGGACACCACAAAGAAAGAACTATAGGCCAATATCCCTGATGAACACAGATGCAAAAAACCTCAACAAAATATTAGCAAACCGAATTTAACAATATATTAAAAGGATCACACCATGATCAAGTGAGATCTATTCCAGGGATGCAAGGATGATTCAATATCCACAAATTAATCAATACACCACATTAACGAATAAAGGATAAAAATCATATGATCTCAAATGCAGAAAAAGCATTTAATGAAATTCAACATCCATTTAGGATAAAGAGAAAAGAATCTCAACAAAATGGATATAGGGTGATATACATAAACATAATAAAGGCTATATAAGAGAAGTCCACAATTAATATATGCAGCAGTGAAAAGCTTTTAGCTTTTCAGAACAGGAATAAGACAAGGATGCCTACTCTCCCCACTTTTATTCAACATAATATTGGAAGTCCTAGACAGAGCAATTAGGCAAGAAAAATAAAAAGTATCCAAATTGGAAAGGAAGAAGTAAAATAGTCATTATTTGCAGATGACATTACATATAGAAAACCCTAACGATTCCATAAAAAACTGTTAGAATAAACAAATCCAGTAAAATTGCAGGATATAAAATCAGTATGAAAATCTGTTGTAGTTCAGTTATCAGAAAAATCATAAATTGTATCATAAATAAAATATGTAGGAATATGTTTAACCGAGGTGAAAGACTAGTACATTAGACAGTATCAGACACTAATGAAAGAAATTGAAGACAATACAAATAAATGGAAAGATATCCTGTGCTCATGGATTGGAAGAATTAACGTTGTTAAAGTGTCCATACTATCTAAAGCAATCTACAGATTAAATGCAATCTCTATGGGCGCCTGGGTGGCTCAGTTGGTTAAGCGACTGCCTTCGGCTCAGGTCATGATCCTGGAGTCCCGGGATCGAGTCCCGCATCGGGCTCCCTGCTCGGCAGGGAGTCTGCTTCTCCCTCTGACCCTCCTCCCTCTCATGCTCTCTGTCTCTCATTCTCTCTCTCAAATAAATAAATAAAATCTTTAAAATAAATAAATAAATAAATGCAATCTCTATAAAAATTCCAATGGAGGGCGCCTGGGTGGCTCAGTTGGTTAGGCGACTGCCTTTGGCTCAGGTCATGATCCTGGAGTCCCTGGATCGAGTCCCGCATCGGGCTCCCTGCTCGGCAGGGAGTCTGCTTCTCCCTCTGACCCTCCCCCCTCTCATGTGCTTGCTCTCTCATTCTCTCTCTCTCAAATAAATAAATAAATAAATCTTTAAAAAAAAAAATTCCAATGGAATTTTTCCACAGAATTAGAACAAACAATCCTAAAACTTGTATGGAACCATACAAGACCCTAAGTAGCCAAAGCAATCTGAGCCTCATGAGCCCTGATTTCAAGCTATATTACAAAGCTATAATAATCAAAATGGTATATTATTGGCATAAAACAGACACATAGATCAATGGAACAAAATAGCCCAGAAGTGAACCTATGAGGCAAGAATGTACAGTAAGGAAAGGACACGTTCATCAAAAAATGGTGTTGGAAAAACTGGACAGCCACATGCAAGAGAATGAAACTGGAGCACTACCTTATACCATACACAAAAATTAACTCAAAATGGATTAAAGACTTGAATGTAAGACCTGAAACCATAAAAATCCTCAAAGAAAGCTTGGCAGTAAGCTCCTTGACATCAGTCTTGGGGATGGTTTTTTGGATTTGACACCAAAAACTAATAATACAACATAAGCAAAAATAAACAAGTGGGACTACACTATACTAAAAAGCTCTGTACAACAAAGGAAATCATCAATAAAATGACAAGGCATCAATGAAATATTGGCAAACTGAATCCAATAATACATTAAAAAGTCATTCACCACAATCAAATGAGATTTATTCCAGGGATACAAGGATAGTTCAATATGTACAAAAATCAACATGATACATGACATCAACGAGAGAAAGGATAAAAACCATACAATCTTAATAGGTGAGGAAAAAGCATTTTACAAAGTACAACATCCATTCATGATAAATAACTCAATAAAGTAGGCTTAGATGGAATCTACCTCAACATAATAAAGGCTATATATACATATATATATATAAACCCAGTTAATGTCATACTTAATGGTGAAAAATGGGGAGGTTTTCCTTTAAGATTAGGAACAAGACAAGGATGTCCACTCTCACCACTTCTATTCAACATAGTACAGAAAGTCCTAGCTGCAGCAATCATGCAAGAATAAAATGCATCTAAATTGATAAGGAAGAAGTCAAACTTTCACTATTTGCAGATGACATGATACTGTATTTAGAAAGCCCTAAAGACTCCACCAAAAAGCTATTAGAATTCACAAATTAATTCAGTAAAGTTGCAGAATTCAAAATGAATACACAAATCTGTTGCATTTCTATACACTAATAATGAAGTAGCAGAAAGAAATGAAGAAAACAATCCCACTTAAAATTGCACCCAAAAAATAAAATACCTAGGAATAAACTTAACCAAGGAAGTGAGAGACCTGTACTCTGAAAACTATAAAACATTGGTGAAAGAAATTAAATAGGACACAAATGAAAAGACATTCCATGCTTATAGATTAGAAGAACCTATATAGTTAAAATAGCCATACTACCCAAAGCATTCTATAGATTTAATGCAACCCCTATCAAAATACCAACAACATTTATCACAGAACTAGAATAATACAAAAATTTATGTGGAACCACCAGAGACCCTGGATAGCCAAACAATCTAGAGAAAGAAAAACAAAGCTGGAGGCATCACAGTCTGAGATTTCAAGATACTACAAAGCTGTAGTCATCAAAACAGTATGGCACTGGCACAAAAACAGACACATAGACCAATAGAACAATAGAGTACCCAGAAAATAAACCCACACTTATATGGCTAATCAACCTGTGACAAAGGAGAAAAGAATATATCATGGGTAAAAGACCGTATCTTTAACAAATGCTGCTGAGAAAACTGGACAGCTACATGAAAAAGAATGGAACTGGACCACTTTCTTACGTCATAAACAAAATAAACTCAGAATGGATTAAAAACCTAAATGTGAGACTTGAAACCAAAAAACTAGAAGAAAATAGGCAGTAATTTCTTTGACACCAGCCACAGAAGCATTTTTCTAGAGGTCTCCTTAGGTAAAGGAAACAAAAGCAAGAATAAACTATTGGGACTACACTATCCAGTAAGGGGCTAATATCCAAAATCTGTAAAGAACTTCTAGAACTCAACACCCCCAAACCAAATAATCCAATTAAAATGGGCAGAGGACCTGAACTGACATTTTTCCAGAGAAGACCTACAGATGTCCAACAGACACATGAAAAGATGCTCAACATCACACATCATCAGGGAAATGCAAACCAAAACCACAATGAGATACCATCTCACATCTGTTAGAATGGCTAAAATAAAAAAGACAAGAAATAATAAGCATTGGTGAGGATGGGGAATAAAAAGGCACCCTCACGCCCTGTTCATGAGAATGCAAATTGGTATAGTCACTGTGGAAAAAAGTATGGAAGTTCCTTAAAGAATTAAAAATAGAATTAGCATATGATCCAGTAATTCCATTACTGGGTATTTGCCTAAAGAAAACAAAAACACTAATTGGAAAAGACATATGCATCCTTACGTGTATTACAGCATTATTTACAATAGCCAAGATATGGAAGCAACCCAAGTGTCTATCCATAGATGAATGGATAAAAAAAGATGTGTGTTTATATATATTATATATTTTTATATATATTTATATTTATAAATCTATACTTACAAATTTATATAAAAATATATAAATTTATATATAATATAAACCATATACATATCATATATATATACACACATATATAATGGAATATCATAGAGCCATAAAAAGAATGAGATTGTGCCATTTCCAACAACATGGATGGACCTAGTAAAGTCAGAGAAAGACAAATACCATATGATTTCACTCATATGTGGAATTTAAGAAATAAAAGAAAGAAAAAAGAAACAAAAAACCAGTTTCTCAAATACAAAGAAACCTTGCCAGAGAGACGGTGGATGAGAGGATGGGTGAAATAGATGAAGGCGATTAACAGTACACTTATGATGAGCACTGAGTAATGTATGGAAATGCAGTATATTATACACCTGAAACTAATAACACTGTATGTTGATTATCCTTCAATTAAAAAAGATTAAATGGCAAAAAAAAAAAAAAGAAAAGGCAACCTACTGAATGGACAAAAATCTTTATAAGTCATGTATCTGATAAAGGGTTACTACACAAACTATATAAAGAATTCCTACAACTCAATAGCAAGAAGACAATCCAAAAATGTGCAGAGGATCTGAACATTTTTTCAAAGATGACAGAGATGGCTAACAAGTACATGAAGAGATGTTCAACATCAACATGCAATCAAAACCACAAGGAGAGGTCACCTCACACTTATCAGAATGACCATCAAAAAGACAATAACAAATGTTGGCAAGGATGTAGAGAAAAGGGACAGAACCCCTCACGCACTGTTGGTGAGAGGGTGAATTGGTACAGCCACTATAAACAGTATGGAGTTTCCTTAAAATATTAAAAACAGAACTACTTTAGAATCTAACAATTCCACTTCTGTGTATTTATCAGAAGGAAAAGAAAATACTAATTCAAAAAGATATATACTCCCCCACAGTCATTGCAGCCTTATTTACAATAGCCAAGACATTGAAGCAACATAAGTGTTGGGTGAATTAATAAAAATGGGGGCACCTGGGCGGTTCAGTCGTTAAGCATCTGCCTTTGGCTCAGGTCATGATCCCAGGGTCCTGGGACAGAGCCCCGCGTGGGCTCCCTGCTCCGTGGGGAGCCTGCTTCTCCCTCTCCCTCTGCCCCTCCCCCCACTTGTGCACGCTCTCTCTAATAAAATAAAAATCTTAAAAGAAAACGTGGTATATATATGTGTATTATACAATGGAATATTTAGCCATAAAAAAGAAGGAAATCTTGTCCTTTGAGACAATATGAGTAGACCTTGAGGGCATTAGGTTAAATGAAAGAAGTCAGACAGAGAAAGGCAAATACCATAGCATCTCACTTACTGTGTGGAATCTAAAAAAACAAGAAAAACCCTAAACTCATAGATAGAGAGAAAAGAGTGGTTGCCAGAGCTGGGACTGGGGGAAAGTTAGGTGGGGGGAATGTAATGGGAGAAGGTAGTCAAAAAGGTACAAATTTCCAATTATAAAACAAATTCTGAGGATACAATGCACAGCATGGTGACTGTATTAATACTGTACTGCATATTTGAAAGGTAAGAGTGGGTCCTAAAATTTCTTATCACAAGGAAAAAATTTTCTAAGTATATGTGATGATGGATGTTAACTAGGCTTATTGTGATGATCATTTCACAATATTTACAAATATTGAATCATTACATTATACACCTGAAACTAACATACGTCAATTATATCTCAATTTTAAAAAAAAATGGGCAAAGGGCCTGAATAGATATTTTTCTAAAGGTTTACAAATGGCCAACAGGTACATAAAAAAGTACTCAACATCACTAATCATCAGGTAAGTACAAATCAAAACCACAATGAGATATCACCTCACACTGTTAGAATGGCTGTTATCAAAAACAAAATAAATAAGAAGTATTGGCCGAAGTGTGGAGAAAAGGGAACCCTTGTGCACTCACTGCTGGTGGGAATGTAAGCTGGTGCAGCCACCATGGAAAACAGCATGGAGGTTCCTCAAAATATTAAAAATGGAACTACCACGTGATCCAGCAATCTCTCTCCTGGGCGTAAGGAAATGAAATCACATCTCAAAGAGATATTTGGGGGGGGTGACTGGGTGGTTCCGTTAAGCATCTGCCTTTGGCTCAGATCATGATCCCAGGGTCCTGGGATTGAGTCCTACATCAGGCTCCCTGCTCAGCAGGGAGCCTGCTTCTCCCTCTGCCTGCAGCTCTCCCTGCTTGTGTTTTCTCTTCCGTGTGCTCTCTCCCCCTCTCTCCCCCCCTCCCCCCCTCTCTTGCACTCTCTGACAAATTAAAAAGAGAGATTTGCACCTCCATGTTCATTGCAGCATTATTTATAATAGTCAAGACATGGAAACAACCTAAGTGTCCACAAGTGGATGAATTGAAAAAGAAAATGTGACACACACACACAGCAATATTAATTGGCCACAATAAAGAAGGAAGTCCTGACATTTGCAATAATACAGATGAAGGGCGCCTGGGTGGCTCAGTTGGTTAAGCGACTGCCTTCGGCTCAGGTCATGATCCTGGAGTCCCTGGATCGAGTCCCGCATCGGGCTCCCTGCTCGGCAGGGAGCCTGCTTCTCCCTATGACCCTCACCCCTCTCATGTGCTCTCTCTCTCTCTCTCATTCTCTCTGTCTCAAATAAATAAATAAAATCTTTAAAAAAAAAAAAAAATAATACAGATGGACCTTGAGGACATGAAAAGTGAAGTCAGAGAAGGACAAATAACAGATGATCTCACTCATATGTGGGATCTAAAATAACTGAATTCATAGAAAGCGTAGAGTGGTGGTTGCCAGGGGTGAGGGGTAGAGAAATGATGGACAACGGGTAACAACTTCCAGCTAGGAGATGAATAAAGTCTGGGGATCTAATGTCCAGCATGGTGACGATAGTCAGTACTATATTGTATATTTGAAAGTTGCCAGGAGTTGATTTTAAATGTTCTCACTACAAAAAAACAAACAAAAAAAGACCCCAAAACACCCAAATACAAAAATACAAATGGTAACTATGTGAGGTGATAAACGTATTACCATATTTCTCAATATACATGTGTATCAAATTATCATATTGTACCCTCAAATTCACACAATGTTATAGGTCAATCCTATCTCCGTAAAGCTGGAAAAAATAAGATACAAAATACTCTGGCAAAAAAAATAATGTTCATTGAACGAGTGAAGGAGAGGGGACTCTCAAGAGCAGAGGCTAGTCCTGGTCCAGGCCAGCTGCAGGGTTGGCTTGGCGAAATGATGAATGGCCATTTGATCAATGCTATGAGGCAGAGGCTGGCTCCAAACAGGTGGAAGAAAGTTCCCAGGAGGATGGGCTCTGCTTTGCTGCCCTGAAGACTGGGCCAGATCCCAGAGCCTACCTGATAAGCCTCTACCCCAGGGGACACTCAGGGATACACCTGGTCTTGGTGTAGGGCAGACTTCCAGTTCAGAGATGGCCCACTGGCAGAGGAAAAACCCTAAGTCCCATCTACCCTGGACTGAAAATCCCAGAGTACAGGTTTTTTTTTGTTTGTTTTGTTTAATTTGACAGAGCGTGCACAAGCAGAGGGAGAGGGAGAAGCAGCCTCCCGTGCTGAGCAGAGAGTTGGATGCGGGGCTCCATCCCAGGACCCCGGGATCATGACCTGTGCCGAAGGCAGACATTTGAACCGACTGAGCCACCCAGGCGCCCCCTAGAATACAGGTATTAACACGATTTCATAAAGGAAGAAAATTCAATGTAAGAGTCCACTAACTTGCTCAAGGCCCCGCAACTAAAAGCCACTGGAATAGAAATTCCTCTTGCCATTCTTAGTCTCTACACTATACCGCCTCCCTAACTTAATGGTCCTAAGTCTTCATTTCCTTTTCCAGAAGACCAGAACCATCAATGGTTCCTAGCTCACAATACCTGGGGAAATTAAGCGGTAGAACGAACACGAGAGCCTGACACGCAGTAGGCATGCAGGAAATAACGGGTGTTCGGCAAATGTTGGTTCTCCTTCCCTAGTTCCAGATCCCCCTTCAGGCACTCAGCTCTCACCCGGTGAGGGCTTGCATTACAGAACCAACTGAGGAATGATGGAGGGAGGTGGGCGGGGGAGGGGCTAGGTGGGTGATGGGGATGAAGGAGGGCACTTGTTGGGAGGAGCACTGGGTGTTACATGTAAGTGATGAATCACTAAATTCTACACCTGAAACCGGTTTTACCATATACGTTAACTAGAATTTAAATAAAAACTTAAAAAAAAAAAAGGACTTTCAGTGTTATCACTGAATCCTAGAGTAAACCACTCAGACCAATGGGGGGGTGGGGGAGGAAGGGAAATCACATGTGACCTTGGAAAAGTTCCTCCACTCTGGGCCTGTTCGGTCAGTGGTAGGATGTTGCCCTTGATGTTTGCCGGTAAGAGTTAGGAGATTAAGGAACAGGAGGAAGTATGGAGGCAGCCCAGCACCTGCCTAGTGACAGGCGCACAGGTAACTGCAGCGTCCCCTTACCCCAGTGGCCATGGCCAGAGGGGCAGGAATTCTACTTTGATTTCACTAGAATAAGGGAATTAGGAGGATTACTTTACACAGCTAAAGATCAAAGACTGTTGAAAGAACTTGGGCTGGTTAGTCCAAAGAACACAGGGTTTATACAAACCCAGCTAACTAGATGCCGGCACCTATTTAAAACGAGGCTTCCTGGGGATCAACAGAGGCCCAACCCACTTTCATCTGATAAGGTTTCTGGTATATCAAGGGAAAAAAATTGTTGAGGTTTGCGGTATATTATTGGGAAAGTTTTTTTAAAGGAAGAATATTTAGTCTTAAAAAAATACTAAATCGGGGTTATAAATATTATGGCATACCTTCAGTGTTAGATTTAACAAAGGTTACCACACAAAACTAAAGCTAATATAATTGCGCTAGTCCTAGGACAACTACTAGATTTATGTATTTCTTGAAAATCTTAATTCGCAGTGCGCTGCATGCGGGCTTTGTCCACAGGTAACGGGACACAAACTTTTTTCAATCCTGTCGGGGCACCTACCTGGAGAAAAGGTCAACTTTTTGAGCTTGAGGGCGCATCTGCATGGGATCGGTCTCTCGCTGCGTCTCTCCCTGTCTCCCCCTCACGCGACAGGCCCGTTGGAAGGGGGGCCGGACATTCCACTAGCCACGGAGTCAGAATGGAGCCTTGGAGCCCACGCTTGGAGAAAGCGGGTTTCTCCAGGGCAGGGCAGGGCATCCCCCCTCCAAGCCCCCCCAGCACGTAGCCCCACCCTGAAATGTTGGGGCGGGGTGGGAAGTAGCTCCTTGGTTGGCACGTGGGCAGGACATTTATGTGGCTGGAGCAACCATTTAAACTTTTGGGGATTCTGATGAAAATCCGGAGAAAACCTAGGACCTTCTCCCCAGAATTCTATCTCCCCCGCACCTACGCACGCACGATTTTCCCGCCAAGGAGCCGGGAGAAGTCCACACCCAGGGTGAAACCCCCGACGGGCGTGTGTTCCGTCCCAGGCCCCGCCCGCCCCTGGGAGCCCGGCTCCCCGCAGGCCCCGGCACCCAGCCGCCCGGCCAGAGCTGGGCGGGGCTAGCGGGCGGCGTGGCCCGGGGCCGGCCCCACCTGTCGACGCCGGGGCGGCGTGGCCAGCTCCCCCACCCCCGCGGCCACCGCCCCGGGGCCCCGAGACTAGGCCCGCGCTGCTGCAGAGCCGGGACTCGCGGACTGACGCGCCGCCGCCGCCGCGGCTCGGCTTGCCAAGCGCTGTTCCCGGGCCGCCGCTGGAGCCATGAAGATGCACTTCTGTATCCCGGTGTCCCAGCAGCGGCTGGACCCGCTGGGGGGCCGCTTCGTGGTGCGCCGGGGGCCAGGGTCCGACTGGGCTGGGGGCAGGTCGGTGACCTGGCGGGGCGGGGGCTCCCCTGCTCGCTCAGCTAATCGGGGACGGTCTGTCTCTGTGTTGCAGCTGTACTCCGTGTACCTGGACGGCTACCTCTTCTGCAGGGTGCGCTACAGCCGACTGCATCGTTGGAACGAACAGGTGAGCAGGTTCGAGGCAGGTAGCGCGCCCCAAGACACCGGACTTTTTGAGGACTCCAAGCTCCTGATCGGCAATTTGGTATTGCTTGGCATAACGCTCCTTGTATATAGGTTGCCGCTCCTAACCATCTACGGCTGGGAGATGAGGGGATAGGCTCAGGTCATTCTCCCAACCCCTTTCCAGCCCAATGATCCCCCCCGCCAGCAGCCCCACCTGGCAGGGTGCTCCATTTCAGTTTCAGCTGTCCTCCAGGACAATGGCCCCATTCAAAATGAGCATACTCAGTCTGGACCAAGGTGCCTTAGGAATCTTGTACGTAGGTGTGTAATCTCCTCTCTCCCAGAGTTTCTTAGGCGGACTTTTTTAAAAAGGTGTGTTTATTTTTGTTTTCAAATTCGTGTATTTATAGGCTTCAAGTACTGGCAGGCTGGAAACCCAGGAAGCAGATGACTTATCAGGACAGGAGGCCATTTCCCACTATAGTTTCTCACTCTGATGTCCTGGTAGCATTTTCTTTGGGAGGCAGCCTGATTTATTAACCTGCTCTAATGGGTTTTATTGTCCTAATAAGGAAGTGTTGCAGGTCTTCAAAATGGGTTGGAGAAGTAAAAGAAAGTTTGGAAATAAACTTCACCCTCCCTCTACCTCCACGCATAGTGTTTTCTTTTTAATTAATTTTTTTTTTTTTTTTTAGATTATATACCCTGATTTTAAAGAGAATATACCTAAAATTAGAAAGAAAGGGGAGCCTGGTTGGCTCAGTGGGAAGAGCATGTGACTCTTGATCTCAGGGTCCTGAGTTTGAGCCCCAGGTTGGGTGCAGAGATTACTTAAATAAATAAAACTCAAAACAAAACCAAGAAACAGACAAACTTGCCCAGGCAACAGCTATTAACATTTTTAGGAGAATCCTTCCAGGCAATCTGGGTTTCTAGTGAGTAGATATACCTTCTGTTGAAGGACAGCTCTTAATTTCATTTTTTTTTTTTTTTTTACTATTGCAAACATTGCAGTGAGCCTTCTTGCTCGTATCAGAGGGCATTGGAAAAGTCCATTTTCAAGATATGATTACGTTTCTTTGGAGTCAACAAAAAACAGGTGTAATGTGTTTGTATCTTGTAATATGCTTGTAATTTGTGTGGTCCTCTCTGAATTGCTAGCACCTGCTGCAGTTGCCCCAGAAGGTTCTCGGGAATGATGGTGGGCAGACTCAGTGAGGAAGGCATGGATTCAGACTTGTGCAAGATGAGAAGCTACTTGTGACCAAAACCTGTCTGGGGATTTGAGAGGACTGCTGAGGTTGGCAGATGGAGATCTTAAGGGAAGAGAAAGTATAGGTGTGTTAGGTATTTGGAGGAGGAAGTTGAAGTATCATCTCCCCCACTAATCTGTCTTCTCTAACGTGAGGTGGAATTGGGGAGGTTGCCATTCACAGCATGAAAAGCAGGAGACAGCAGTGGGGAGCAGGAGGGTGTGGAATTGACTGACCACTTCCTGGCTGGTCACCTTACCTCTTCTCTGACCTTCAATTTTTTCATCAAAAACAATAAACAAATAGGTGGTTATAGGTGTCCACTTTCCAGGGTACTTGCGAAGAGTAGGGGCCAGTTTCCCCCAGAACCTCGGATGTGGTACATGCTCAGTAAATATTTGCTGACTGATTTAAGATTTTATTTATTTGTCAGAGAGAGAGAGTGCACGCACAGGCAGGGGGAGCTGCAGGCAGAGGGGAAGCAGGCTCCTTGCTCAGCAAGGAGCCCGATACACGGCTCCATCCCAGGACCCCAGGATCATGACCTGAGCCAAAGGCAGATACTTAACCAACTGAGCCAGCCAGGCATTCCCCCCGCCTTTTTTAAGATTTATTTATTTGAGGGAGAAAGGTGTGCCCATGATGGGAGGGGCAGAGGGAGAGAATCTCAAGCAGACTCCCCACTGAACGTGGAGCCTAACATGGGGCTCAGTCTCAGGACCCATGAGAACATGACCTGAGCCGAAACCAAGAGTCAATGCTTAACTGACTGAGCCACCCAGACACCCCACTGCAGTGGACTCTTAAATATTGAATTGCTACAGCCTGGTGCCCAATGTGGGGTATAGAGTAGATATTAATTAATACTTCATATTTGTCCCAAGTTTTTCAAAAATCCAAAAGTGGAGATTTCTTTATCCAGTTTCCAACTACCTTACACCTTGCACTTAGCATTTTTCCTCTTTCAGTAGGAACAACTTCATTTTAAAGAAACTATTTAGAACTTAGGTGGCTATTTGCATTATTAATTTAAAACAACAACAAGCAGTTACTGTGTGTTAAGGTTGGTGCCAAGAGCTTTACATGTAATAGCATGTTTAATTTTTACAGCAGTTCTATGAGCTAGGATTATAATTAGCCTCATTTAACAGATGAGAAAACTGAGGCACAGCTTGCTCATAATCAAACTGCTGGTAAGTATTGGAGCCAAGATTTGATCTCCAGAAACTGCTCTGACCCATTACATTTTGTGGTTTCTTACTAAAGTCAACAAAATAAATTGTATCAGTAAGACAATTGGGTCCTAAAATAACAAGGTTTTACTCTATTTTGGAATAACATGAAAATTCCCAATTTTAGGTGTTCAATGTGGTGAATTTTGGTAAATGTATACAATACTACCACCATAATCAAGATAAAGAAAAGTTTTGCACTCTAAAATTCCCTTGTCCCCTTTGCCGTTGATCCTCTCCCTCCACTTCTTACCCCAGGCAACCAAGATCTGCTTTCTGTCTGAGTTCCAAGCACAGGATTTTATTCAGACTGCCCAGCAAGCCTCTGTGGGGTCAGCACTACACTCATCATCATGACTCCCGTTTTGTATGTAGTCTGAGTAAGGTTGCCAGATTTAGCAAATAAAAACACACGCTCCCCAGTTAAATGTGAATTTCTGATCAACAACAAAGAAATTTTTAGATAAGTAGTTCCATGCAGTATTTGGGACATACTTAACCAGGCATCCTTTATTTTGTCTGGCAACCCTGAGTCTGAGAAAGTTTGGGGGATGTCTTTCAGGCACTTCTCAGCTAGATCTTATTCTTCCTCTTCCACTGAAGATCTGAAAATGGCTCAGAATTCTTAATCTGATTTAATACAAAGCACTATAAAAAGGGAAACAATAAAAGGCCCCATCTGTGTGTGCATTTGAGTATATTTCCTAGGAAGTTCTGTATCCTGATAGAATAAAAATGTCATCTTATAGAATTAACTGCTTTATTTACTGAAGAAATATTTACTAAGTTCCTATTAGATGGTATGCACTGTGGTATATTATGTGCAGATGGCACTTCAGCACATGTGATTTTTTTTTTTAATTTTATTTGAGAGAGAGAGTGTGTGTGAGAGAGAGAGCACAAGCAGGGGGCAGCGGGAGAGGGAGAAGCAGGCTTCCCGCTGAGCAGGGAGCCCGATGCAGGGCTCGATCCCAGGACCCTGGGACCATGACCTGAGCCGAAAGCAGACGCTTAACGACTGAGCCACCCAGTCGCCTCAGCACGTATGATTTTTGACTTTAAGTATTGGATTTCTATTTTGTATATTGGATAACTTTGAGATTGGGGAAGGGCACCTGCCCAGGCAAGGTGGCCCCTGCTCTTTCTCTGCCCAGCTGCGTGGAGGCTAATGCATCTAAGACTGCCCCTGGGGAACTGAACCTGGCTGTTTTTCAAGATGTCTGTTGTGACTTGTGCCCTCTGAAGTCATCGCCTGCAGCCCTGTCCCATGGTGAGGTTCCTTCCAGGTCTGGCAGCTTGCCCCTCTGCTGTTGAGAGCTGTTCATCTCTCTGCCATGTGAACTGCCTGACCTGACTTCTCTCTGCGCCTTTGGCTAAATAAAACCAGTTTGATTTATGCTCCACTCTTGCCTACACCACCTTCCTCTAAGGGATTTAAAGAGACCTTCGAAGGAAACATTTAACTAGCTCATTTTGACCAAGTGTTAAAGATGAGGCCATCCTGTATAAGCGACACTGGACTCTATGAAAAGGATGCCCGCCCCTTTGCAAACATTCTGCCAGTATCAGACATGGCAATGGGCGCAAGCCATAGAATCTTGCGAAGGATCCTTCCATGGTGATGGAAATGCTGTGTGAGCCCATATGGGCTGGTTTAGTCTTCACCACTGCAGATGCTAACCCAGCCTAGCTCCTTCCCCTCTTTCCCTACCTCAGATTCTCTGTATTAGACTGGCCCATTCATTACCTCTGTCTACCTCACTTCCCTCTCCTGGGAAGACCCCTGCTTTCTGGTCCACTGGTCAGGGACCAGCCTTTTCTCAAGACCCATCTCAAGCCTCACCTCCTCTGGGAAGTCCTCCCTGATTGCATGAGATGCCTTTCTCTGATTCCTGTGTCACTTCATGTTTAGACCTTGTCCTGTTCCTCCTTTTGTGTATATATTTTCTTTCCCTTGGTTATTTAGTTACAGAAGCCAAATATTTAAATGAAGGAATGAATGAAGGCTGTAGGCATAGTATACCCAGCATGGAATCCTTCTTTAGTAGATGCTCAATAGAGATTTGGTGGAGGAGAAGGAAGGGAAATGAGGGAGAGAAGGGAAAAGTAATGAAAATCTGCCACTTATTAGCTTATAGGACCTTGGTTAAAGTCACTTCATCTCCCCGAGCTTCAGGTTACTGTGATTATCGTGTAACTTTGATGTGAAGGTGGCAGGATGACATTTTAATGGTGATGATGATCATCTACCTCACAGGGCTATTTTGAGGAACAAATAGAATAATATACAAGCTCCAGGCTAATGTTATTTGGTGCCAGATGCCACAGTCTGGATTGCTTTGAGCTGTGGCCCTTCATCTGGTAAATCTGGGGTTTTGATTCGAAGGGGCCTTGGAGAGGTGGAATGGATAAGTCAACATTAGAAAGGACACCATTTGTGTCTGTAATTCCACTTGTCCTGGGTCACCACTTTGGGATAAGTATGGGGGGCTGGGAGTGCATAAGGCGGGGAAGGAGATGATATTTTCCATTGGCCAGTAAAGTTCTCTTCATGTTAAAAGGCAGAACTCTATGATGGAGAAATCAGTGCAGGGGATTGTGCTGGGATTAAAAACATGTATTATCTAAACAGGGTCTTTCAAAAACAAACAAAAACCCCAAACAAAACATCTCATAATAAACAAAAGAGGTGTGTTTTCCTTTGGAGAACTTTGAACAATTTTTGGGAAGTCTTTGGGCTAAACTCTAATACCAGGTAATTCTTACTATGCTGTTGGTTTTAATAGCTAAACTGTGTGCTGAGACCAGTAGCAAAGGTTATATTTTGATGGAGTTGAAGAACTTGGGGAGTCAATGATTGATGTTTGGCAGACCTAACTACTCAGTTTATTATATGTTTATCTTCCCCCTTAAACCAGTATTAGAGAGGGGAGGGGAAATATTCCTTGAGAAGTCAGCTCAGGTTGTAAAACCTGCTGGGAGAGTTTGGGCTGTGTTGGGTAATAGAACCTTAAGCCTTGGTGACTTTTCCCCCCAGCTCTTGGCCTTACAGTAGGGGCTTCCCCAAGATGCTCTCCTGCCCACGGAAAACCCAGATGGCTTAAGGATGCTGTGATTCAAACCAATTTGGGAGCATCTTCGACACTTATGAACGTATGCCTAGGAAGACAATTGCATTTTAAAGATCGTTTAATCCATTAATCAAGAAATAGTCACATGCAAAGAAGACAGTTTTCTGCTCCTAGTTCATGGAATTAACAGAGATGGGGTACATAAATCCCAGGTTGTTTGAGCAGCCTTGCCTGGTTTGATGCTCCAACTGGGGTGTCTTTGGGCAGTGTTTAGCATAACAGGAAAATTGCCTTGACTTAAAAAAAATTGTTGCTATAATATTTTATACTACCAGATTTAAAGGAGGAAAGGTTGCAAACTTTGATGGCTATTGGGGTCAGGCAGGTAATTGAAATGAGAGGCGTGGACCAGGTGAGAGGCAATGGGGACTGGTGGAAGCTGCTTAGGCCTCCTCTAAAGGGGATGATTATCTGAAGAATGTGAACGCAGTGATTCTAGAACCTCTGATTTTTCAAGAAGCCAGAACATCAGGTTTTTTTTTTTTTTTTTAATGAGCTTTATTTTTGTGGACCAGTTTTAGATTTACAGAATAATTGCGAAGATAGTACAGAGAGTTCCCATATATCCCCGCACCCAGTTTGCCCTGTTGTTTTCCATTAGTAGGGAACATTTACCATTAATGAACCAATATTAATACATTATGATGAACTATAGACCACAATTCAGTTATATTTCTTTAGTGTTAACCTAATGTCCAATTGCTGCCCCAGAATCCCATCTAGGACACCACATTACATTTAGTTGTCGGCTTACTCTCCTCTTGACTGTCAATTTCACAGACTTTCCTTGTTTTTAATGACCTTTCCGAGGTGCCCGAGTCAGTTATTTTGTGAGATGTCCCTCTGTTAGAATCAGACGTTTTTCACATGGCCAGGCTGGGGTTATGGAAGACCACAGAGGTCCCTGTCGTTCTAATCATATCACAGGAAGAGCACCTACCATCAACATGACTTAACCACTGTTGATGCCTCGATCACCTGGCTGAGGCTGTTTGTCAGGTTTCAGCACTGTGGAGTTGCTCTTCCTCCTCCTTTTCCAAAGTGTACCCTTTGGAAGGCAGTCACTATGTGCAGTCCACACTTAAAGAGTGGAGATTAATGCTCCATCTCCTCATGGGATGAGTATCTACAGAAATTATTCAGGATTCTTCACGGATTTGTCTCTTCTGTCCTCTGTATTTTTTCAGTAATTGATAGCTGCATAGACTCCTGGATAGTTACTTTATACTTTGGGTTATACTTCAATACTGCTTTATTCTGCTATTTTACCTGTTCCAGCTTCTGCCCATGGGAACTCCTTCAAGTTTGTTCCTGTAACTCTTGCACATGTGCCCGTTGTTGTTGTTTTGAGCACTTTCTTGTTTTCTGGTGCTACAAGATGCCCCGGATGCCTCTTCCATATCTCCTGCTTCAGTTCTAAAAAATCAACTATGTTCTTCATGGAGCCCTGGTTGCTTTAGTTGGGGAATGGTTAAGAGAAACCAAGATCTCGGACTAGGTATGTTCGTTGCTACTATCGTGTTGTTGCTTCGAGGCCCTCTCAGCTGACAGAGCAAGGAAATATGTGTATACACATATCTATAACTCTCTTTATACATAACCATCTGTATCTATGTTAAGCTAAACATGAGTTCATACCAAGATCTCCAACTATCATCCACCACCACATGGATCATTCCAGCCTACTGCCCTTGCTTATCCGAAAACTCTCACTTCAGGAATGAAGAACCTGACTCCCATCAACTGCCATCCATTTACTTCATATATCTCACCTACAGGCAGGCATTTACTAACCTTTCTAGATCTTAGACCAATGCTGTCCAATAGAACTTTCTGTGCTGATGGAAATGCTCTATGTTTGCTTTGTCCAATTCAGTAGCAACTTACCACAAATACTGTTGAGTATTTGAAATGTGGCTAGTACAACTGAGGAACTGAATTTTAAATTTTATTTCATTTTAATTGATTTAAGTAGTCACAGGTGGCTAGTGGACATCGTGTTGAATGGCACAGCTCTTGGCCATTGCAAAGATATTGACTTTCCCTTGAGTGAGATAGGAAGCCATGAAGGATTTTGAGCAGGGCAATGGATTGATCTAGCTTACCTTTTTAGAATGTTACCTTAGATGCTGTATTAAGAATAAACTGAAGGGGGTCAAGGGCAGAAGCAGAAAGATCTGTTGTAAAGCTGTTGCAGTAATGGGGCAAAGAGAGGACAGTGGTTTGGACCAGGGTGATGGCAGTGGGGGTGGAGAGAATTGGTAAGTTTTGTTTTTTTTTTTAATTTATTTATTTGAAAGAGAGAGAGGGAGAGACAGAGAATATGAGCAGGGGGAGGAGGCAGAGGGAGAAGGAGAAGCAGACCCCCCACTGAACAGGGACCCCAATGTGGGGCTCGATCCCAGGACCCTGAGATCATGACCTGAGCCGAAGGCAGACGCTTAACCGACTGAGCCACGCAGGCGTCCTGAGAATGGGTAAGATTCTTGATGTATTTTGAAGCTAGGGCCTATGCATTGTAAATATTCACCAGATACACACTGTTTGTGACAAAGTCCACTAGGAATTAAAATTTCTACCTCTTTGTTTCTCTTAAATCTGTTTTCATTTTCTTTAAGCCACTGACTACGCAATAGTAAGAGTTTTAGCCCTTCTGCAGAGGTACCATGTTAAAACCTGATTTCTGGCTAGTTTCCTATCTCCTATTTTATTTTATTTTATTTTGATTTTGATTTACTTATTTCAGAGAGGGTGGGGAAGGACAGAGAGAATGAGAGAGAATTTCCAGCAGGCTGAGCGTGGAACCCAACACGGGGCTCCATGTCAGGGGCTCTGACCCTGAGATCATGACCTGAGTCAAGAGTCAGAGGCTTAACCGACTGAGCCACCCAGGCGCCCTTCCTTTCTCTTTTTTTAAAGAGAATGATGCCGTGCCTTATCTTCAAGCTGCTACTGTAAGTGTAGGGCTAGCTACACTTCATTCTTCATTCTTCAACTGTAGGGCATGGCTTCCTTCAAGGAAGGAAGATGCACTTTTGATTATCTAAATTTAAAACATATTTTTGATACATCCACTATTTAGCTTGCATAAAAATAATTGCCACCTTGGTCTTGGGTCAATATTTGGGTGAGTAGGAGGGTGGGAAGGGCCTCACTGGGTTGCTACTGGGATCACATGTCAGCCTTATAGGAATTTTATAAGCCAGCACTGTCCAGTAGAAATATAATGTGAGCCACTTATGTAAGTTAAATTTTTCTGGTAGCCCGATTAAAAAGCATAAAAAGAAACAGGTAAAATTAATTTTAATATACTTTATTTAATCTAGTATACCTAAAATATTACCATTTCAACATATAATCAATATAAGGAGTTATTAGTGAAATATTTTACTTTTTTTTTTCTCTGTACTAAGTTTGGGAGTCTGGAGTGTGTTTTATTTTATTTATTTATTTTTTTAAAGATTTTGTTTATTCATTTGAGAGAGAATGAGATAGAGAGAGAGCATGAGGGGGGAGGGTCAGAGGGAGAAGCAGACTCCCTGCCGAGCAGGGAGCCTGATACGGGACTCGATCCCGGGACTCCAGGATCACGACCTGAGCCGAAGGCAGTCGCTTAACCAACTGAGCCACCCAGGCGCCCTGGAGTATGTTTTATCCTGATGGCATATCTCAAGTCAGACTAACCATATTCCCAGGGCCCATTAGTACTGGCCAGGGGATACCATATCAGATCGCATGCTGTAAGCATCTGTTATGTTCAGACTTGGTGGAGGTGGGGTGGGGAATTAAATTCCTAACTATTGCTCATCATTATCACAGATACTATTGGAGAATGAGTTAAAGAAACATTGTATGGTATGAGTGGTGGGCAGTCTTACAAAAACAAATGAAAAATTAAAAGGTATCCCAAATCTACCAAACTCAGACTGGAGAGGTCATTCTGTAGTATGTCTAATAGTATCTTCAGAAACCTACCCTGAAATAAACTCCTTCCTAAGAAAATCAAATCATCCCCTTTTCCTCCTTTTGGCCACCAGGAAGGGTTAATTTTAAATTAAGTACTAGAATGAGACTTGCCCTAAGAGGAGGCTTTGGTGTCTCATCAACCTTGAATTGGAGGTTCTTTGCCTTAACTGTGTGTTTTCTGGATCTTTCAGCTGAGGCGGGTCTTTGGAAATTGCCTGCCACCTTTTCCACCAAAGTATTATCTTGCAATGACCACATCCATGGCTGATGAGAGGAGGGACCAGTTGGAACAATATTTGCAGAATGGTATGTATTTGGATTTTATTTTTACGGATTTATTGAGATACAGATCATATACTGTAAAATTCACACATTTAAAATGTGCAGTTCAGGGCACCTGAGTGGCTCAGTCAGTTAAGCATCTGCCTTCGGCTCAGGTCATGATCCCAGGGTCCTGGGATCGAGCCCCATGTCCAGCTCTCTGCTCAGCGGGGACCCTTCTTCTGCCCCCCCATTCTCTCTCTCTCAGATAAATAAATAAAATCTTTTTTAAAAAGTTGTACAACTGAATGGTCTTTAGTATATTTACAGAATTGTGCAACCATCCGCCATAATCTAATTTGAGAACATTTTTGTCACCCCAAAAAGAAACCTTATACCTATTATCAATCACTCCTTATTCCTCTCCCCCACATGCCTCTATCACCCCCTATACTAATTTCTGTCTTAATAGATTTGCTTGTTCTGAACATTTTATATAAATGGAAACATACAAAATATGGCCTTTGTATTTGGTTTTAAAAATACTCTGTTTTCACATTTGCCTTTGGGTGCTGTATGTTGGCTTTGATTGTAAAAGTCAAAGACCTATTACCTGGATTGAGACCAAAATAGAGGGCTGAGATGAACTGTTTTCCTGAAAGCTCTCAGGAAATATCAGAGTTGCATTTCCATCTCTGTCCAACAACCAGGGAGCCTCAGAGGTCTGCTCTGACCCTAATGAGGCTTGCAGTACCCTGGTCCTTGGCCCTTGCCTGCATCCTGCAAATGCTGTGCACAGCAAGGGGGTTTCTCAGAAAGGGGGTTTGGGAGAAGTAGCAAAATTGGCATTCAAGTATTGAAAAGGGGAAATAGTATATACACAAAATATTTGAAAAGTAGATCCTGTCCGAAGAGTATAAAATGAAAGGTACATTCCCTTCCAGCCCAGCCCCTACCCCCTTAGGCCTCTAGAAGTAAACACTATGACTTATGTATTCCTTGGAAGCAATTTTTGTGTCTACTGGTGTGTATGCACATCCCTGTTTGTTAAACACAGATTGGAATGTACTCTATATACTTTTTGGTACCTGATTCTTAAAAACTTTATTCTGAAGGAATTTCTGACTTACAAAAAGGTGCAGAAATAATGCAAAGAATTTCTGTATAGTCTTCACCCAGATTTCCCAAATGCTAACATTTTATATTTGCTTTATCATCCTCTCAATTTCGGGGTATGCGTGTGTGTATTATATATGTTTTGAGAGGCCTTTGTTACATACACAAGCCACTTTCCCCTTAAGTACTTCAGTGTGTATTCCCTAAGATCAAGGACATTCTCTTCTACAACCACACTATAGTTATCAAAATCAGGCAATTAACACTGATAAAATAATGTTATCTAATCTAGAGACCTTTTTCAAACTACACCAACTATCCCACCAATACCCTTCATAGCACAAGAAAAAATGTGTTTTTCTTCTGTAAGTTGATTTTTCCCTCTTAAAAATCTATATTTTATAGACCATTCTAGATCAGCAATTATAGACTTACTTCATTACTCTCATGGTGGCACTTGTTTCCTTAAAGAAGATAGTAAATAAAAATTCTAGAAGTCCTCTATTTCCCATTTGTCTTTTGTAATGGAGAATATACCTCCTTTAGACCTGTTAAATAAGCCTTTTCAAACTCAAAATGTAACATCTGTTGAATTTTTCTTCTCTCTTGGTTTGATTTCTCATGTCTTAGGGAAATACTCCTTTAACTGCTGGCCTCTCCACAAATGATCACAGTGCCTAAGGGGTTGCTTTTCCAGGCCTGGCCTTTGTGCACATCATGGGGATATCTCCTGCATCCTCCTCTGGCAAGGCAGAGCAAGGAGACAGTGTGACTTAAGACATGGGCTCTAGAGTCAGACCCAGAGTCAAATCCTAGGTTTGCACTTCACTGGCTGTATGACCTTGGGCAAAACATTTACCTTCTCTGAGCTTCAGTATCTATCTGTAAAGTAGAGATAATATTTATCCCAGAGTTTGTTGTGAAGATTAAATGAACTAAAATAGACAAAGTGCTTAGCATTGTACCTGGTTCTTAACAGTTGCTCAGTAAATACTAATCGAATGAACACTTTTTTCAACAGCTTTCCCCATCTCCAAGAATCCATGCTAACAATTATAATGTTAATTTGCATATCCACCACATAGATTCCAGAAAATAAGACAAGGGCTCCCCACCCCCCAAAATCATCTCCCTTAAAAAAGAGGGAATACCTTTTATAAAAAGTTTCTCAGGGAGACTTTTTTCGTTACTTTCTTTTGAAAAATGTTGCATTGTTGGGAAAGATACAACTTGAAATGACTTCAGTCAGTGCTAGTTTTGAATGCTGGTAGAAGTTACAGTGAGGCAGTCAATTGAACTGGCAAGAAAAAAAGAAGGGAAGGTAAGGGAAGAAGGAAAGAGCAAGGTAAGGAAGGAGGGAGGGAGGGAAGGAAGGAAAGAGAAACAGAGAAAAAAGAAAGAAGGAGAGAAAGAGAGAAAGAAGGAAGGAAGGAAAAGGCATGGTGGGGGTGGGGGGAGTGAAGGGAAAGAGAAAGACATTTGCTACAGATTTAGTAAGTACATAAGTTTGGCTAGAGTGCGGGGTCCAGGAGAGGCGTTACAGGCAGGAGAGTAAGAAATGAGAAAGCAGGCTGGAGAGCACCTCCTACAGGAGTTTAGATTTCTCAGGGGAAAGCTTCTGCCCTTCTGCTCTGGCCACAGCACCTGAATATTGGTATCTGAGCTTTAAAAATCAAGAGGGCAAATACTCTTACAGGTATAGAAGAATAGAAAACTTTAAATCTCTCTGACAGCCTTATAATCACTTCTCTGGGGATAACCTCTTGAGAGCTCCTATTAAGAGAGGTACTCTCAATCAGGGTTTCTTGGTTGATTTCAGGTTTTCAAATTAAGAAATGTCTTGCCAAAGTGGGAGTCCAGGTCCAAGTTTTAAGATCTTTTTGCTTTTTCACATTAACTTCATCATCATCCTGGTAGGGGAGCAAGCTGGATATTGAGCGATATGGGGATGTGTGAATAAAGTGAGACTCCTGGGACTGATATGATGGGTTCACATTGCTGTGAAGGCTGCCTGGAGGAGGCAAGCTTTGTGGATTTTCATGTATCTGCTAGGTCATATCTCCATTGCCCAAGGAGGCAGGGGTGCACTGGCAAGGCCTTCAGGGCTCCCTGGAGGACAGAGCAATTTAACAGAGAAGTCAACCCAGCCCCATGCTAACCTGGCTCACCATCCGTATTTTTCAGTAACCATGGACCCAGACATGCTGAGAAGTGATGTCTTCATTGACTTTCTAAAACTCGTACAGCTGGTAAGCATGCTCTTCTTTACTAAGATCATTATTTTGCTGCTGAACATGTCTCTTAGTTACCATGTGTGTGTTTCTGGCCATCGACCCCACACTGGGTAAAATATATTCATTTGGGGTAATTGGAGGATGGTTCCTATTTCAGTTGTTTTTTGTTTGTTTGTTTTGGGTTTTTTTGGAGGTTTAGATTCTAGATGGAAAATAAGCATGTCACTTGACCTTTGAACTCACTTAAGTAAGCAGATACCTTTTAAATCCTGTAGCCTAAGCATTGTACATCTCAAAACTGGCCATGAGAAAGAGAACCTTTCATCATTAAGGGCCTTCACAACAATTTGGGAATCTTCCTTCTGTAGATGGGATCCAGTGTGCCACAGTGAAGACATCAAGACAGCAGGAAGAGCTGGGCCAACTCTTACTTGTATCTTCTCTGCTCCTAACTCTGTGGTAAATGGATCACAGAGAAAATTCAGTCTGAACAGAATGACATAGAGCAACTCCCTTTCCTTTGCTGGTCTGCAGAACCACTGGCCACTGGCCTGTAGAGGTTGGAAGTTTGCCAAGTAGGCTTGGTTAGCACACCACTCATTCTCGTTGTACATGGGGGAACATTTTTATGCCTACAAGTATGTTCTTGACTGAATGGAAAGCTTTGCGAAGATTGAAGTCATAAGAATAACGTGATATTATTGAACTGGATCCCTAGCTAGGGGAGGAATGATACTTTGATGGGATTTGTAAAAAATGGAAGCAAATTTCATTTATTCCGTGGGTCAACCATGTTGCTATAGTAACTGGTCCATTCAACCTGAGAAATGACCCTCAAGTCTCCCACTGTGTCACCGTTCATATTTTCACATATACTTGATGGCTCAAAAAATATATACTTTCTTTGAAAAGTTTGTTGTTGAGGTGTTGATAGTCATAAAATTCAAACAGCACAAAAGGGCATATGATCCCACCACCGACCTCCAGCACGCCTCTTCAGAGACAGCTGTTTCCATTTAATGTGTGTTCTTTCTACATGTTTCTGTGCATTTACATGCATTTGTATGTATGCATATCCTTTCTGTTTTACAAATAAACACATACTCCATGCACTTACTGAAACTTGTTTTTTAAAATTCTGCATCTTGCCAATCCTTCTACGTCAGTCCCCAGAGGTACATTTGGCCTCAGTTCTATCATCTTTTTTGTGTACATTATGACTTTTGCTTTCAGTGCTTTTTAAAAACCATTCATGGGGCATCAGTGTTTTGGAGCTTTGTTTGAGTGTCTTTTCTTCTGATAATCTGAAAGATTTTTGCCTGGTTTAATTCTGTTAGTGTTCTACCTTACCTTGCTTACTCTGATGAGATTTTCACTTTTGTAATGGCTTTATTTTTCTCTTCCGTGTCTTCCGTCAACTTTGTCAGCTTACTTTTCTACCTTTTTATTATCGTACCTCTTTTTTGAGGCCTTCAGCTATTCTTTGAGTGTCATCTCCTTAGTGGCATGGTGTGGGGAATATATTTTTTACCCTTAGTTGGTCACGATTCCTCCCCCCTTTCCATGCAGGAGTTTTACTGGGGGCTCTTACTCTTTCTTCTCAGGCAATCACTCAGCTTTGGAAGGGGCTGTGCTTTGTGAGCCAGCTGACACGTAGTGTTGAGGAGGAGCTGGGGTTGAGTCATTTGAATCTGTCCATTGTACTCCTGGATCTTACCTCTTGTTTCTGAGCACTTTCTCTGACATTCTGCCTGGAGGCCCGCGCAGTGTGTCTAGCCCAGAAACCATAGCCACGGGTGCACACGACATGATCTAGCATTTTAAAACCCTCTTACCGACTAAGTAGTCTCAGGACTGGCTTAGTGATTAAGAGTGCAAGTGAGATGACCCAGGTTTAAATTTTGGCTGCCTGACTTCTAATTTGTACGGCTTGGGGCAATTTACTTAGCCTCTTTGTATCTCAGTTTCCCCAGCTGTAAAATAGGGAGAATCGCTCCTGCCTCACAGGGTTGTTTTGAAGATTAAGTAAGCCTTCAATATCTCTTAAAGCACTTAAATATCATCTGGCAAACTTAACACTTAGGAAGTACTTGCTACCATTAACACCAGTCCTTTCTTCTCTTCCCAACCATGTTAAGAGATTGCTTTCTGCAAAGATGATGTGTCTGCACATTTTTTGTGTGTGGCCTCCCCTGCCACTAGGTAGTGGCCAATGGGCCGGCAGTTGTACTCCCAGACATGCTAGTCCCTGGGGATTAACTGCTTCAAGACGGCTTCCGTGTAACTTGAGTTCCCTGGCACCTCGATACCTCTGCTTCTCTCCTCCCTGACCAGGTCCGATTTTCACTGCCCTTGGCGGCCCCCTCTGAAAACCCAGTAGTGGTTCAGGCTCGGGACAATTTTCAGCTTCTTCAAGGATGATTTTCCTTCCAGTTGTTTTCTCTCTGTCTCCAAAAGGAGAGCAGGACAGAGGTAACTTTGCTTCCAAAGATGTTTATAAAGGAGGTTGATGATTTTGAGAAAGGAGTTTAAATCAGGAAGGTGGTTCTGTGCTCACTGCATCCCTGTCCTGCTTTATGCTGTCCTTTATCATTCATACATTGAACAAATACGTAGTGAATGCCCGCCGAGAGCCAACACTGCTCTAGAGGTGGGGGGAGACACCAGTAAATAGCAACCAGTCCAGCTCACGGAGTTTACTGGCTTGTTGGGGAGATAGAAAAGTCACTGGGCATGGCACTAAATGTAATGAATACTGTGAGACGGGGCCGCGCACTGTGATACGGGAGCGTGTGCTGTAAGACGGGGCCGCGCACCGTGATGCAGGAGCACGCGCTGTGAGGACCAAGCACCGTGATGCGGGAGCGCGCACCGTGAGACGGGACCGCACACCGTGATGCAGGAGCGCGCGCCGTGAGACGGGACAGTGCACCGTGATGCAGGAGCACGCGCTGTGAGGACCGCGCACCGTGATGCAAGAGCGTGTGCCGTGAGACGGGACCGCACACCGTGATGCAGGAGCACGCGCTGTGAGGACCAAGCACCGTGATGCGGGAGCGCGCACCGTGAGACGGGACGGCACACCGTGATGCAGGAGCGCGCGCCGTGAGACGGGACAGTGCACCGTGATGCAGGAGCACGCGCTGTGAGGATCGCGCACCGTGGTGCAAGAGCGTGTGCCGTGAGACGGGACCGCGCACCGTGATGCAGGAGCACGCGCTGTGAGGACCGCGCACCGTGGTGCAAGAGCGTGTGCCGTGAGGAACGTGCACGGTGATGCAGGAGAGCGCGCCGTAAGACGGGGCCGGGCACCGTGACGCAGGAGCGCGCGCCGTGAGACGGGACCGCGCACCGTGATGCAGGAGCACGCGCTGTGAGGACCGCGCACCGTGATGCAGGAGTGCGCGCCGGGAGACAGGGCCATGACCCAGAAGAAGGCTAGGGCTGTGTCGAGATTTCTGTCCTCTCAGCCATGGTGCAGCATGTGGGGGCCCTGCCACTCCAGTGGCTTTGTGCCCACTTCCCCCAGTGTGAAGTACAAATACCGTTCTCTACGTGTGACCCATGAGAAAAGGGCCAGGAGACACTGCCATAGGATGAGTGTGTGTCTGGGGGACCTTCTAAAGGAAGTGACAACTGAGCTCGTATTGGAAGATTTCTGGGGCGGGCAGGGAGATCAGATCATACTCTAGCTTTTTCTTCCCGTTAGGGACAAAACAACAAACCACATAGTATCCGGCGTTCTGGAAGCCTCAGCACTGATACTAGTAAAAGGGAAGAAATAGCCACTTAGCAAGGAGGGTGAGTCTACTCCAACTTCCAGGAGACCCTTCCCTGGCCACCTTGCAGGGCCAAAGCGATTTATTGGCGGTAAATAGATGCAGTCAATGCAAACCACCAAGTTTGCAGCCAGATTGCCAGTGCAGGGCGCATGGGAGCTGGGAGAACTGGAATGAGCAGTGGTGATACGTGGATTTGCCAGACTGTGAAAGGAGCCACAGGAACAGGGATTGGGCAGTTTGCCCGGCTCAGTATTCTACAGACCTGCATATTTTCACCGCTTCTGGTAAGTGCTTGGCCTGCACTTGCCAAGTGATTATTGCCATGTAATCCCATGCTCCCAGGCCTGGCTCTCCAAGCTCAGCAGTACAAGAGCATCTTCTCTCTGGGCAAGGACATAGGACATGAGAAACCTGAATGCGTGCAAGCTTTCTGGCCCCTCCTGAGGAAAGCCTTTATCAAGGATGATCATATGCAAGTTGCAAAAACAAGAAGGGTTTCCCTCTACAGGGTGATTTAATCTGGGCGAGGCCTGGTTCTTTATGTGCACTCTCTCCTTTATCCCCCACAACTTGTTGAAGGAGGTGCCATTAGGATCTCTTTTTCAGGTGAAGTAACTTGTCCAAGGGCATATGTCTCATACATGAAAGAGCTGGGATCTGAACATAAGGAGCCTGGATCCAGAGCCCCTGCTCCATCGATGTTATGACGTATTTCTAGAGTGGTGGTAGCCCACCCAGCCCTGCCCCTAACCACGTCCCTCTTGTTTTGTGTGTCTAGACTCCCTTCACTTACTACATTCTATGTTTTTGCCCTGTGATCGCCTTGGAGATAGATGGATTTTTGAAAAGGCAAAATCAAAGTCTTTAAAGACTTTTTTAATGTTCTTGATTCTTAAACTGCAGTATTCTGTGGCCTTGTGTGAACAACATATTTGAGAAAAAGAAGACTGAGAAGGTATTTGGAGTAGCTTTTGTGCACCTGGGAAGTTAGGGGCAACCTACTGACCTGGGAAGTTTAGTTCACTCTGGCTTTGTTTGGGGGATCTGAGAAGTGACTATTTTCCTCCCTTCCTCTTAAGAATGTTTATCACATACTTGTGTGATAAAACCTCCATTAAAATCCCCACACTGTGGGGTGCAAAGAGCTTTGGAGTTGGTGAACATGCCAAGATGCCGGCAGGGTGGTGTGCCCAGAGAGGGTATGGAAGTTCTGTGCCCCTTTCCACATGCCTTGCCCTAATGCATCTTTTCCATTTGGCTGTTTCTGGGTTGTGTCCATAATAAGTGAATTATGGTAGGTAAAAAGAGCTTTCCTGAGTTCCGTGAGCCATTCTAGAAAATTACCAATCTTGAGGAGGGTGTCATGGGAACCCCCGATTTCTAGCCGGTATTCAGAAGTGTGGGAGGCCTGGACTTGTGATTGGCATCTGAAATTGGGGAGGTGCCATCTTGTGGGATTGAATCCTTAACCTGTGGGGTCTGTGCTCACTCCAGATAGATAGTGTCAGAAGTGGTATGAGTGGAGAAAAGCCGTGTTTTTCCTTGTAGCATCCTGTGAGCAATGCTAAGGCCAGCACTGGTGGTATAGTGGGGAGCATGGCTGCCTTCCATGAGCAAGGGAAGGACACTGGAGGGTTTTAAGCAAGGGGAGGACATTTTTAGGCTTGCATTTTAAAAATATTTCTTTGGCTGCTATGTGGAGAGTGCTCTGTAGTGGGGTAAGAATGGAAACCAGGAGGCCATTGCAGGAGTCTAGGGAGAGGAGATGTTAGTTGGGTCTAAGGTGCTGGTGGTGGAGATGAAAAGTGGATGGATTCAAGAGATGATAGTGTAAGATGTAAAATATGCACAACTCAGAACTTGATTGGATATGAATGTTAAAAATATCTTCCTGAATCTTCTCTTGAATCCTTTATTTCTTATCTGTTGGCGCCCATTCTAATCCAAGGGACATAACTTCCTCCTCATTCCTTGTGCTAGCAATAACAAAACAATATAACCACCAGTTGGGTGTTTGCAGTGAGTACCGTTTCAAGTTCCACACGTTGCTTTCTTGAATCTTGTCCACAGCCCTATGAGGTGGGCACTATTACCATCCTTATTTTAGAGCTGAAGGAATGAGGAATACAGGGGCCTCTCCAGGTTTGCACAAGGTCCCATGTGGTGAGTGCGGGAGCTGGGCTTGGAGCCCTTTTCCTCACATGGTTCAGCCCAGTCCCTTGGTACCTCCAAGGGGATTGTTGCAGCTAAGCTCTGAGTTCTACCCCCTCCCCCCACCCCACCTTCTCTTCCCACCCATTTTTGCCACACTACCAGACAGATCTTTCTGTAACGCTGTTTCCATCCTTCTGCTTCCTTTTGCCTTTTTAATAAAATCCTCAAGTGTCTGACTTCAGGGCCCTCTATAATCTGACCGACTCTGCCAATCCAACCTGCTTTCTCACTTTTGCAGAAGAATTTAATAAAGGTATGTATTTATATCATTTTTGCTGTTCATGTAATTTAGCTATCTTACCAGTCTGCAATTTAGTTTGAGTTGAGAGTTGCACTGAAGTAATATAAATTAATGCTAGGCTTTTCTTTAGAATCTGACCAAAAAGTAATGGCATTCCTTTCATTCATTTTGAGTGTTTATCCCCTGAGGTAAGAGATCTCTGTGATGATAGGCCCCAAAACTTGAAGAACCAACATCTAGGCAAAGATGTACCTAGAAAGGGACTATTTACAACAATTATTTTGGGGGAACCCATAGAAACTTAGTAATTGTACGTACATGGTGGGGAGGGGGTAGTTAAAATTTAAAGTCAAACCTTGCCCTTTGATAATAAAATTAGGAAAAATAAGCCTGTCAGTAATGTGATCGGCCTTTTGAGGTACCTGGATAATGCAATTGAGTTGTTGGATTCCCTCAGTTCCCTACAAAACCTGATCTGTTGTATCCGTGAATGTGGTGGGGGTGAGGAAAGGGGAGGTGTTGCCTGTTGAGGGGAAAGGTCCCAGTTGGTCAGCTCACCTGAGCCCAACTCTGTGATCTCCACACCATCTTAGGATTGGCCCTTTGGTTCTTCTCTCGCCCAGCCTGATACCAGGAAGGCAGTAACCTGGGCTGGGTGCACATTGTCTAGGCACCCCTGTATTACTAATATTCTAGCTTATATGGTAGGCTTAGAACACAGACAATGATTTGAGTGACTCTTTTCTCAGTTCTCTCCAGGATGATACATACCCACTGGCATTCTAAATGCCTAGGAGAGAAGCGAACTCATTGCGTACAGTAGATGCTTTGGTGCATTAGGGTTTAATCCTATCGTAGAACCTGGGAACAGAAAGGCTGTGACCTGAATCAGCCTCCCAGAGATGAGGCAGCCCTGTGGACTGACAGCATCCCACTTGGGAGGTGCTAAAAACAGCCTTCCCCCAGACACAGCTGCCCTGTGAGACTCAGCTGGGCAGCCACTGGCCATGCCTCCTCCGGGGGTCCCTCTCTCTGTTGTCACTGAGCACCAATTGCAGCTTTACACTTTCCCAAACTCTGAAGGCCTTCCCAGTGTCTCTAGCATGTCCTTCACATTTTAGAACATTCCATCGAAGAACTTCACAGGCCCCCAGGTTTGCAGTCTCCTCTAGCTCACACATCCCCTTGCAGAATGCTTAAGTGCAAGCAAAGCAGGACTGAGCGGGGGGTGCTGGTCCTTAGCTGGACACTTACTCACCAGAGAGTGACGTGCTTTCTCATTCAGGCCTCATGGTTTGCCTACTTCAGATTTTTGCTATAGCAGAATCATAAATTATTGCAGATTATGGACTTTTAGGGATGCCTGGAAATATTCAAAATGAGAATTAAAATCTGAGATGCCCCAGGGTCACATGGATAGGTTTGGGGTTTTTTCCCCTAAAATGGATGCCTTATTGTTTATTTGGAAATTATTCAAGCTGCATGTCGTTGCTTTGTCTTGGCCTCTCCACACGCCTCCTCATCCCACCCTGCCCCTCAAGACAACATCCCCCAAATTTCTGCAGTCAGCTCTGTGTGTTTCTAGATACTGTATGCCCCAAGGGTCCAGGTAGAGGACTGACTGTTCCTGCTCCGGGTGCCCCATTGAAGGGCACTGTGGGGCTCACTGGACTTTTCTTTTGCTTGCAGGACACATTTAACATCACTACCAAGACAGCCTCTCTGGATATATTTCTGCCAGATGGAAGGAATATTCCAGTCGAAATTCTAACATCAGATACTGCTGAAAGAGTCCTAGAGGTAAACTTTGTCTAAACTCCAGAACCAAATTTAGGAATCATTCTTTTTGAAGGCAGGGACTAGGATAAGATTACCTTCCAGAAGCTTCCTCCCTATCATTTTACTCTGGATGACACATCTGTTGAGATGCTGGGATTTTCTGGAAGATGGACCAAGGAGTCTGAGCTACAGCCAGTCCTCCAGAGCATCTTTGGTTTTACTCTCCTTGTGGACATCAACTTCCCAGACATCTTTTAGGCCCTTCCTAAGGCTGCTGTCAGTCACCTGGGATTCAGCCAAGGATGTGCCCTGGAAATATGCCAAGTGCTTTATTTTGGGATGCCTCATAGTTGGGAGCAGGAAAGGGAGTGGAGTCCAGATGAGTCTGAAATAGGCTGTACCCAGGTAGGCTGGTGACAGGTTCAGTCAGAGTGACAAAGGAACTCTTAAAGGCTAAGAGTTGTCCCTCCTCCCCCACAGGGAAAACCCCTGAAGCCAACACCCTAGCAGGTCTAACTCTGGGTCCAGAGGGCCAGACCTGAATTCTAGTTGGTTCTGTGAAGAGTCTGAGGACAAGACCCAGAGACTATCCTCCCTGTCTTTAGATGGCAGCCGTTACCAGCTCTGTCCCCAGGGCCTTTTCTCCCTCCCCTGGGCATCAAGGGGACACCAGCTTCTCACACCCACACACTGTTCCCAGGTCCTTTTCCCTTGGAGGGTTTTAGTTCTAATCCTCCAGAGAAGTATGTGAGGGAAAATGTAAAGTTATAAACAGGTGGATGTCAGAAAGTTTCTAGGGCCTTCCCAAGGACAGGACATTCTTGTGCTGGGGACATGGTACCTGACACCTCCTGGGCAGGAAACAAGCCCTCCCTGTTGCGTTCCCAGCCCTCGAGCCCACCTTCACCTGAAACCGTGGGGTGGGTGGATGGCCTCTCCCTACATCATGGCTCCTCATTCGAGCTTGGAGATTCAAGCCGGTCCATGCCCTCCTGGTCTCCAAAGAGCAGTTTTGTCCCCAGACTAGGAAATGTCCCTTCTCTAGGGTCTTGACTCTGCCCAAGCGTGATCATTTTCGACCTTCCTTCCTATGAAAGTCACTGCACACAACCTTTTCTTAGCTCCTGTACCGCTGTCCTGGCTGAACGGGATCAGCAGCCACCTCATCGCCAAGGCTATCCATCGAGAAGTTACCCTAGGGCCCCCCTCCTTCACCACCCCCAACCCCCCAAATCCTACTGACCTTGTGTCCCAAGTCTCTCTCCTAATAATTCCCGTCTTCTCATTTCCTCCTCTCCAACCTCACACCCTTAGTTTGAATCCTCATTTCTCAGCTAGATTTCTATAGCAGCCCCAAAACCAATCCCTGCTTCCAGCATTGCCAGTCTTCAATACTGACCTCCAGAATGACCTTTCTAAAAAGACACTTAATGCCTGAGGGGATTTATAAAAAAAAAAAAAACCCAAACCTCTCAAATACAAAAGCACTGTTCCCTAAATTGTCCTCGTGGGACCTACACAGTGAGAGACTGACACATCAGTGAGGGGAGGAGGACAGTAATAGGAGGGCGGAGGCCGCAAACACAGACACCTCCAGGGCCAGGCCCGTAACGCAGGGGTGCAGATGAGGGACGTGAGATACTTTGGGAATGGTGGGGCCCATGGAGAACTGGAGAGCCCCTGCCCTGCCCGACAGCATCATTATTGACCTGTTTTCCGCATACTGGGCTCACTGGCCTGATGAGACATACCTGCAGCTGAAGTTGGCTGCCCGCTGGGAGTCTGGGGTCTCCTCCCTGCTGGAGTTAGGGCAAGAGCTGAATTCAAGTGACCGCACTGCCACGTCATAGCTGTGTGAGTTTGGGTAAGTTGCTTAACCTCTCAAGACAGTGTCTAAGTAATTACAGAAATAGCTCATGTTCCATCAACAGTGGTGGTTATGGTTATTTCTCATTATGGGTATTATTATTGATGTTGGAGAGAGTGTTGAGTCAGTATTGAGTAGAGTAGTAAGTCTAGGGTTCCACAATACCATCATCTCTTTTGCCCGGGTCCCCTTGTAACTAATAGCGAAGTTTAACAAGGTGCATTTGTGATCTCAGAAAAATAAACTTTCCCTCTTCTAATCACACCAACTTGTGAGAAATTCAAACCGCTGACACTGACATCATTAACATCAGGTAAGTTTACCTGGAGGTTCTGGCCTCGAAGTGGTGGCGTTTCTATAAAAAGTAAAGTGAGCAGTTGGCCAGGCAGGCAGGTGAATTCTCTTCCAGGGGCTGGGAACTTCTCCAGCTTGCATAAAAATGTAATTTAAGTTTTGTGATTGAAAATCATTGTTTATTTCTCCTCAAGCATACTCGCCCCAACTCTCCACCTCACCGCCATCCTGCTGGGCTCCTTTAAGGAACCAGCAACAAGCTAAAATCTCATTTTGGTTTTTAACTCATTTGCACTAATGTGGTTTTATTGGTGGTGGTTGTATTTTGAAGTATCCTTAACATTTGCTAAGAAGAAAATATTACTGTGTCTCTTTTTGTCGATGCTTACTCCTCTCGAAAGAAGGTATGTGTGTTTATGTCTTTATAAATTATAAAAGGCTTCTCCATTCTTCCCCCAGCCCCCCCAACTCCTTTATCTGCCCTGGCACGTCAGCTTGCTATTTTCACTGAACAAGTCAGAGAAGAGAGAAATCAAATCTGAATGGACATGGATCACACTCTAGGAAAAGATGTCTTTGCAGTCTGTTCCATCCCAGCACACCCTCACCCCTGCCACACAGGAACGCTGGGTTTTGGTTTGGAGGTTTTGCACTGGCGTGGGGATGGGCGAGGTAGAAGGGAGGCGAATGGGGACAAGCCTTGAGTGAACGTGTGAAAAGATCCCAGGCTCTTCTTTATTTTCAAAGCTATGCCGAGAACACCCACTCATATCATCCACCTAATAGGACTGTCTCATGAGGTAATTTACAGATCTCTGACAAGAAAAGTACCCCTTTGAGCCTCGTATTTGCCACCTTGAGAACTTGGAGCTGTGGTTAAAGCATCAGCTCACACACATGACAGGAAAGGTGAAGCCTCGAGTGTCACAGAGGTGATCTAGTGAATTCAGGGTGTGCAAGCAAAGAAATCACTCTGGAGCCCAGGCTTCAAGAGGGAGCATCTGGGTGGGTGAAGAAGGGGAGAGTCTGTGGTGACATGGACATTCCCACTAAGGGAAGGTGAGTTACTGTAAGACATGATGAGGTTCCAGCCTCATGACCCACTGGCAAAAATGAAACCATTGGAATGAAAGCCATTTGACAGAAAGGCCAAGGAGGAACATGAAATGAGAGCAGCCTGTGCCTGGGATCTGAGGTTTCACTGAGCAACCGCCATACAAATTAGACTTGACCATCACAGGAGACGTCAGACAGAGGCAGGCCCAGGGGGTCAAGGATGGCCGGTAGCTCATGCACTTTCACCTGCCAGCCAAGGGGCGGGGCACGTCCCTTCTCCCAGTGTGGGATAAGCCAGCCCATAGGAAGGTGATCTGGTGTGGGGGCCCCAGCGGCAGATGTTGCAGAAGGACAGACACACATGGAGAATGGCTGCTGACCTCCAGTGGGCTGTAAAGACCAGATTCTCTGGGAGACACATCTGTGTCCGAGATGGACCAACCAGCCTCGGCAGAGGCCAGTTCGTGTCTGTTGTGTTGGGGCTGATTTTTATTTTCTTCGCTCTAATGTTTTTAATTTCTAAATTTTCTAAAATTAGTATTAAAGTTTTAGATTCAGAAAAGATTCCTTTTAATGTCGGCGGCCCCTTAAAGCTCCCTCTTATCGACGTTTACAGGCAATTTCAAATCCTGCACATCACCGTAAGCATGGCGGACACTCCTAACTTTTCTTGTCTTTGGTTAAAGGTGGTGTCGCACAGAATGGGACTGTGTCAGGAGCTCTTGGGCTACTTCGGCCTCTTTCTCATTCGGTTTTGCAAAGAGGGCAAACTGTCTGGTAAGGAGAGAAGGAACGCAGGGCAGCCAGGAGCCGGGGAGGGCCGGCGGGGGCGGGCACTCAGCCCACAGGATGCGGGAGACACAGCCAAGGGCAGGGCGGCGTGGGGGCCTTGCTACTGCCCTCAGCCCCTGGATCAAAAGGGGGGGCTGAGAGGTTGTGTCAGTGTTCAGGGTGAGCCGGGGATGAGCAGCTCCCCGGAGAGGTGGCCCGGGCAGTAGCAAGACGTCAGGTCCTTCCAGCAACTGCACTTGGTCTTGTGCCTGCCCCAGCCCCACGCCTAATGTCCGTCTCGCCTTGACCCTAGCCGCTGACCACCAGCCATCACACAACCCCCTCAAAAACGGAGTGCGAGACTCCAGGTGTCAGGACATCTCATCACACCATCACTTCTCCTTGTTAAGGAATGTTGGCTATAAAATGTGGATGCTATAGATAAGTTCTCAGATTCTTAAAACACACATAATGAGGTAGTGAAAGAGGACAGTATGATTCACATCACTTTTGCATTTCTCTGCAGTGTATGTCTAAGATATTACAAGTTATTTACTTGTGAAATGGTATCGGTTATCTGAAGGCAGTTTACATATGTTCTCAAGAAGCTGCAGAGATGTGGTCTTGAGTTGGATGTTAAGAGGTTTGTGTGGCAGCTTGGCCACTGAGGTCCGCGGTGTGCTGGCGAAGGCAGCAGACCTCTCTGGACCTCAGGTTCTTCTTCAGTATCACTGGGTAAAATATCCCCTACTAAAGGTGTTGATATTTTATGAGGATCAAATGCTATTTATCTTTTGAAGGAATTTCAGAAAGTTAAAAATTGTGTACAAATGCAAGGGAATATTATTGTTGTGATTTTATTCTTTCTAATGGTAATGATTTATTTTCTCATTTCAAAGCCTCGGTATGTAAACTATATGTGCTGTTTCAACCAATAAGACTCTCTTTCCCCTTTCTCTAGTCATGAAAAAATTGGTGGACTTTGAACTCCCTTATGTGAGTCTTCGAAGCGCTGAAGTGGAAAACTGCAAGGTCGGACTCAGGAAGTGGTAAGCATTTATGGTGATGGTAGGTATTTGAGGATGTTTTAGATTCCTGCTGAGAATTTGTTGGTCTCACCCTGTCTGCCCACAATCTAACAGCTAGAGAGGGACCAGGAACTTGGAGACAGTTGAGAGGAGAGCAATAAAGAAGAGAGAGTGGAGAATGAACCAGAATATTTGTCCTAAACAATAGGAGGTTGAGGATGACTTTCACTGGTCTCCAGTAAGTACTTGAGGGATATTGTCATGAAGATGGTGGCCATGAAGGCAAGGCTTGAAAAGTAAGTGCTGTTGGGGTGGGGATGGAAGCAGGAATGATGAGAAACTGCAGGTTGAGGGCTTGCTTTGGAATGGGTTACCAACTGTATTAATTGACGGAATTTGTGGATGATTACAAGCAGGTGCAGTTCATCTGTTGAACTGTGGTATGCCCTAAAGGCCAAGGGTGGACTCAGCCAACTTGCAGTGAATTTGAACTCTTAAGTATTCAGCTTACATTCCTAAATGATTCCAACAATAAATGCATATAAACCAGGGCCAGCCATACTCCTAGACTGATTGAACACCTTGCAGAAAATACTACCCTTTCCCCCAGAAACAAGAAGCCCTATGGAGAGCTAACAAGCAGAAAATAACAAGAAGCACCCTGGGGCACCTGGGTGGCTGAGTAGGTTGAACATCTGACTCTTGATTTTGGCTCAGGTCATGGATCTCAGGGTTGTGAGATCGAGCCCCATGTCAGGCTCCACGCTCAGTGGGGAGTCTGCTTGAGATTCTTTCCCTCTGCCCCTCCTCCCATTCTCTCTCTTGCTCTCTCTCAAATAAATCTTTTAAAAAAATAGGAAGCACCCCACATATATCCCATAATCTGTAGTTCGCAGTGTTTATTACCATGGCTGTATTGGATTGCTTCTTTGGTTCCCTCTCTCCCAGCCCAGCTATTCTGTAATCTGAGCACAGAAGTCTTATAGAAAGGCATTTTGTAATCTAGGAATAGTAGCTATCTCGACCTCGTGATGCCTTGCTTAGAGCTCCAGTCTGTGGTTTTGAATTTTGGAAGGATATTTTGGGCAAGGCTAAAAGTTCATATACTGCTATTCAAAAGTATTCTGAGAAACTGTCAAAACCTGTGGCATGGAACCCTGAGAAGGGGAAAAGGAAAAACCCTGAGCAGTTCCATCTAAGTGTTTCTGGAAGCTGCTTAGTATAACAAGTGGCTGAGCATGATTGTTCCTGGGATCAGAGTATGTGAATCTAAATCCCAGCCCTCTCAGGATTTAGCTGAATAACCTTAGCCAAGTTACTCAAGCTCACTAAGCCTCAGTTTCTTTACCTGTAAAATGGGAATAATAATAAGAGTCTACCACAAACAATTAATATGAGGGTTAAATAAAATAATTTCACATGCTCAATAAATTTTGGTCTTGTTTGTTACTGTTATATTGAGGATAATAATGATAATAGTAATAACAATAACAACAGAAATCCCTGGGGCTTAGACTGTTTGCTCATGGGCTCTCCAGAGAACTTGACATCAAAGAAGACATGAGGATTCTGTCCCTCACCTTGAAGCCTTAATTGGAAATTGGGCTTAGCCTATGTCTTCATTAAATAGGTATATTCTAGATCATCAGTGCAAGAGAAAATGTCATTCACTTGTCAGCGTCTCGGATCCAGGCGGGTTGCCTTTGCTTAGGGGAACTGGGAAGAAAGGAGGTCCCACTCCAGTTGTTAGAGCTGAGGGTCAAGTCACCCGAGGGGGAGAGCCTGGAGTAGGATCCTGAAGGTGACTTGTCCTCTTTCTAGGAAAAATCTAAGTGAGTGGGAGCAGGGAGGCTAGCTTAGCTGCCATGAGCTGTGGGATTCCCAGCAGGTGAAGCATCACAATGAAGCCTAGCGAGCATTTGGGGGATTTTTCTCTGTGAATTTTCTGGTGCATCTCTCCAATTATGATATGGTTCCTTCCAGACCGGAGGGAGCCCACCCTGGCCTCTCAGAGCCCCAGTGTGGGATGCATCTGGGGGCTCTCTAGCTCTGACGTAACAGTTGCTATTCTCTGCCATGGAGAATAGGGTGTATGCGCTGCATGGCAAATTAGCTAAATAGAATATAACAGAGTGCTTCCGTTGCTCCTCCCCCAGGAGGAAGGTGATCTTCAAGTTACATTTTCATCCTTTCCTAATCTATGCCAATCCCATTGGTCTATTAACCATTCGCTTCTAAGTGCAGTGATTCTACTTACGTCTGCCTTCAGATTGGTTTAGACCAGCTGCAGTGGATCCTTTCCTGACCGTTTCCATCCATTCTCAGCAGCTCCTGTGCTTATACAGGAGCCATGATTTCAGTTTATCCTGATG